>NC_052556.1:1807875-1848449 GCF_016699485.2 Gallus gallus
GGGTGCTGGAGAGTAGGGGGGCTGCTGGGGGGTAGGGAGATGGTGGATGGGGGAGATGGGGGTGCTGAGGATGGGAGGGTGCTGGGGGTGGGGAGATGGTGGGGATGGGGGATCTGGGGGGATGGAGAGATGGGGATGGGGATGGGGGGATGGGGGGGGATGGGGAGATGGGGGAGATGGGAGATGCTGGGGGTGGGGGGGTGCTGGGGGTGGGGAGATGGTGGGGATGGGGGGGTAGGGAGATGGTGGATGAGTGGTTCTGGGGGTGGGGGCACACTGGGAATGGGGGGCTGTGGGGGGTGCTGGGGGGGGAGATGGTGGGGATGGGGGGTGCTGGAGAGTAGGGGGGCTGCTGGGGGGGAGGGAGATGGTGGATGGGGGCTGCTGGGGATGAGGGAGATGGTGGGGGGTAGGGAGATGGTGGGGAATGGGGGGTGCTGGGGAATGATGGGGTGCTGGGGATGGGTGGGTGCTGGGGGGAGGGAGGTGGTGGATGGGGGGGTGCTTAGGATGGGGGGTGCTGGAAGATGGGGAGTGCTGGGGATGGGGGGCTGCAGGGGATGGGAGCTGCTTTGGGACAGGGGCTGCTGGGGCTGGGGGGCATCACGGCCCTTCCCCCCCCCCCCCTCCCCCGCCCAGGCGCTGCCCCCCGACGCCGTCACTGTCGGATGTGCGACTGCTGTGGGACGTTTTGGAGCCCGAACCCGACAGCGCACCGCCCCTCTACGTGCTGTGGAGGCTGCACAGTGAGTGCGGGGGGGTCCGGGCTGCGGGGCGGGGGGGCATTCTGTAGTGGGGGGGGGGGAGGGGGCAGTAGGGGGGGGGGCAGCGCTGACCCACCGCTGTTCTCCGTCCCCCCCCGCTCTCCAGGTAACGTCCCCGGGCGGCTGCAGGCCTGGCCCCGCCGCGCCCCCCCCCGTCTCGTTGGCGTTCCTGGAGGCCGTGCTGAGCCACGTGGGGCTGAGCGAGGTGCACAAAGCCATCGCGCTCTTCCTCGACGCGCCGCCCGCCATGGGCGGCCCTCAGCACACGCAGAGGTACCCCACAACCCTCCGACCCCCCGTCCCCAACACCCCCCCCCCCCCGGGGGTCCAACCCTCCGACCCCCCAACCCCCCCCCCCCCCGGGGGCTGCCCCTCACCCCTTTACCCCTTCCCCCCCCCCCCCTCTCAGGAGCATCTATAGGGAGATCCTCTTCCTGACGCTGGCAGCGCTGGGCAGGGAACACACCGACATCGGTACGGGGGGGTCTGAGGGGTCCATGGGGGGGGAGGGGGATCTGTGGGGGGGGGTGGGGGTCCATGGGGGGGGGGAGGAGATCCATGGGGGGGGAGGGGATCCATGGGGGGGGGAGGAGATCCGGGGGGGGGGGAGGGGGATCCAGGGGGGGGAGGGGGTCCATGGGGGGGAGGGGGGGTTACGACCAGCACTGACCCCCCCCCCCCCCCCCCCCCCCCCCCCCCCCAGCCGCCTTCGATAAGAAGTACCGCTCTGCGTTCAGCAAGCTGGCGGGCAGTCTGGGCAAGGAGGAGCTGCGGCGGCGGCGGGCTCAGCCCCCCAGCTCCAAAGCCATCGACTGCCGCAAGAGCTTCGGGGCCCTCCTGGAGTGTTAAGGGGGGGTGGGGGGGGGGACTCACCCGGACACCCCTCATTCTCAGCCCCGCCGGGGGTTTTTTATGCCGGAGTTCGGATAGAGCGGTATTTTTTATTTATTCGTCCTGCCGTCACTGGAAGCCCCCCCCTGCAGCGCCGCGGGGTCCGGGGGGGCGCCCCGCACCGTGCAATAGGGCTCCCCCCCCCTCCTCCCCCCGGGGGGCGCCGATGTCAATAAAGCCGCCGCAGTATTTTCTCCGCCCGCCTCCACCGCCGACTGCTTTGGGGGTGGGGGGGGGAGGGGAGCTTCGGGGGGGCGCCGCGGCACCACAGAGAGCGGCAGCGCGGGGCAGAGCGGCGGCCCGGCCCGGCGGCCATCTTGGGGCCTTGCGAGGCTGCCGGGGCCCGCCGGGTTCTGCCCGGTACCGGGCGCGGCCTCGCCGCGGGCACGTGCGGCGCCGCCACGTGGGCCCGGCGCGGCGGTACGGCGGCCGCTGTGGGCCCAAAGTCCCCGGCGAGCGGCGCGCGGGGGCGGAGGGTTCGCTCCGTTTTTTTTTTCTCTCTCTTTTTTTTTTTTTTTTTCTCTTTTTTTTTTTTTTTTTGCCCGCCGACACATAAAGCGGCCGGCGAAGTGCCCGGATGTCCAGGCGCCGGGACCCATTAAAGGCGCCCCGCGGGGAAGCTCCTCGGCTTCCGATTGGCGGAGCGGCGCGCCAATCTTCGCCCCCGGCCGCCAGTCAGAAGCGGGAGGCGGGCTCGCCGGCGGCGTCCGCGAGCGCGATCGGCGCGCCGCCCCGTCCGTCCGCGAGGCCGGCCAATGGGCGTCGTCGCTGGGGTCGGGAGGCGGGCCGAGCGCGGCGGGGCCGCTGCCCAATCAGCGGCATTGTTTGTGGTGGTGCCGGCTGCGCTCCGCGGCGGCTGTGGGCTGCGGCGCCGTCTGCTCCGCCCGCGCGGCCCGGCCCGGCCCCGGGACCCGCAGCCGCAGCCCCGGGCGGCGGCCCCCGCGCCAGGTGAGCGCCGCGGGGGAGGCGGGGGGCCGCGCGGGGCCGGGGCGGCGCGGAGGGGAGGGAGTTCCGGCGGCGGCGGGGCCGGGCCCTGCGGGGGCGGCGGGTCGGGCCGGGGAGCGGAGCGGGGCCGGGGGTGGGGGGGAAGGGAAGGGAAGCGAAGCGAAGGGAGGGCGGCGGCGGCGGCGGCGCGGGGATCCCGGGGTCGGCGCTGCCCCTCGGCCGGGGCCCGGCGGTACCGCGGGGCGGGGCGGGGCGGGGCGCGGGGGAGGGGGGGGGGGGGGTTGAGGGCTCCGCCCGGCTGCGGCCCCGCGCGGGGGTGGGGGAGTCCGCGGGCGGCGCGGGGGGCGGCGGGGACCGCTTTGTTCGCGGCTCTCCCGGTGCCCCCCCCGCCCCCGAAGCCGCCGGCCGGAGGTGCCCCCCCATCCCGCCCCCACCCCCCCCGCCCGGTCCCGGCTCTCTGCCGGCGCCCCCCCCCCCTCCCCTCAGCCCGGAGCGAAGCGGCCCCGCGTCGTTCCCCGCAGCGCATCGTTGGGGTTCGGCTGCGCCGCTCCGCCGCTCCGGGGCCGTCGGGCCGCCGTTCCCCGCCGTCGGCCGCGCGGTTCTCCGCTCGGTTTGCCGCAAACGGGAGCGTTTGGGCGGCCGAAAAGCGCCGCTCCTCCGCCCGGAGGTCGGGAAGAAGGGACCCTTTGATGGAGCCGTGACGGGAAGGGAGGAGGAGGAGGAGGAGGAGGAGGAGGGGAGGAAGAGGAGGCGGCGGCGGATGGATGCGGCGGGAGCGGCGCTCCGAACGCTTCGCCTCGCGGTGGGTTCGGGGCTTTCCTGGCCGCGGAAGGAGGGCGTTTTGCTGCCCGCGGGGTTCCGGCGCTGCCCCGCAGCCGTCCGACCGCGGCACACGTGGTGCGCACCGGGGGGGACCGCGGCGCTTCGGGAGCGCGGTTGGAATCGGTCGGCAGCCGCGGGGCTGCGCGGCGTGGGTGACGTCGGGACCCCCCCCCGCACAGCGCTGCCCGCTGACCCCGAGCGGTCGGGCTGTGGGTTCCCTCCCCCCCCCTCCCCCCTTCTCAGCCCCCCCCTCCCGGCGCTTTGCTCACACGCTGGGTGAGCCCCGACGTGACGCGGCGGATGGGAGCATCCATCTTTGTGGGGCTGCGCCGCTCTGTGCTCCGCTTCCTCTTCCGACAGCCGCCCCCCCCCACAACCGCTGCTCTGCCCCCCCCCTCACCACTGCTGGGGGGGGCGGTGGAGGCGCTCGGGGTCCCCTCGGAAGCACCGTTTCCCACCCGAGGGAGGGCCGTGGGCGGCACGGAGCTGCCGTGGGGAAGGGGGGGATGGAAGTGGAAGGAGGGCAGACGGAGGTTGAAGCTCTTCCCTATGAGAGCGGTGAGGCGCTGCAGCGGCTGCCCGGAGGGGCTGTGGTTGCCCCGTCCGTCCCTGGGGGTGTTGGAGTTGGGGTTGGGCAGCCCGGGTTGGTGGTGAACGGGGAGGTGGGCGGCTCTGCATGCAGTGGGGGGGGGGTTGGAGCTCCGCCATCCCGGAGGTCCCCTCCGACCCAACCCGTTCTGGGACTGCTCGTCCCGGCTGTGTTCCCCTCACTGCCCTCCGGTGTTGGAGGCCGGCCGGTCCTGCGGCGCTCCCTGATGGCTTTCTCTGTTAATTAGCGCTCCGTCGGCCTCATTCCCCCCCCCAGATTGACCGTGAGGTCCCTGAGTGCTGCGGGAGGGGCGATGGGGGGGAAGTCCCCCTTGCTTTGAGCTGCCCCACACCGATGCTCCCATTGCCGGGGCGCACCGATCCTCAGCAATGAGCCCCAACGGGAGCAGCGCTGCCACCCGGGACCCCCAACCCCGCAGGTGGGCGCAGTGGGGATCCCCTCTGTAAGGGAGCGGTGAGGAGGGGCTGCACCCCGGGCTCTGCCGTGGGGTCGGGTGATGGGGGAGCGTTGCTCTGAAACCTCCGTGTCGGTGCCGTTCTGGAAGGCTGCGGGCGTCGGTGCTGCCGGGCTGCGCTCACAGCTGATGGAGACGGAGCTCCGCTCCCCATAGCACAGCGCTGTGTGCCCCGGGTACGGCCCTGCCGGCCGCGCTGCGCTCTGCGTGCCCTGGGGGGGCTCATCGCTGCTGGGGAGGGGCAGCCTGCAGGGCTGGACACCCCCGTCCCATTTGCCTCCCCCCCCCCCCCCCCCCCCCCCCCCCCAATCCCTTTCGGCTGCCCCCCCCCTCCCTCCCAAACCCCCTTCGGCTGTCCCCCCCCCCCCCCCATCCCCTTCGGTTCCCCCCCATCCCCTTCGGTTCCCCCCCATCCCCTTCGGTTCCCCCCCATCCCCTTCGGTTCCTGTCGTGCTGTGGCGTTTGGGTGAGGGTTTATGAGCGCTGAGAGGAGGGGAATACGGTTGAGCTCCAACCCGGAGCTCTGCAGCCCCCGGCCGGGGAGCGCCGTGTGGTTATTGTGCTGCCGGTACCCAAAATGAGCCCCGGATCGTCCCCGGACGCCCAGCAGCGCCCGCAGTCCGGGCGGCTCACAGCTGTGCACAGCAGCCCCAGCAGGGCTGAGCACTGCGGGCCGGCGGGCGCTGCTGGGACGGCTCCACGCTTACGGGGGGCGGAGGTTTGGCTTTGGGGGGGGCCGAACCCCCACAGCGGTCCGTTCTCAGCGGGAGGTGGGCGGCCCCCGCGGGGCAGCAGTGGGGCTCCGTGCGGCTGCGGGGAGGGGGTGGGGGTGGCACAGAAGGCAGAGCTGCGCGCCGGGGTTGGAAGGAGCCGGCGGTGCTCCCGCAGCTCTTCGCTCATGGCGCTTCTTGGAAGGCGGACGGCGCTGCTGGCGGTGCAGATGGGCTGTGCTGGAGGTGGGTGGGCGGGTGGGCGTGCGGCCCGGCCTGGCCCTGCAGCGTTGGAGCGTGGGGGGCAGCTCAGCCCGGCGTGTGCCCCCCTCCAGCCCTTTGTCGTCCCCCATCCCTGTGTGCCCCCCCAGCCTTGTGTCCTCTCTCTGGCCCTGCGTCGTGCACCCCATCCCTGCGTCGTGCCCCCCATCCCTGCGTTGTGCCCCCCTCCCCCCCATCCTTGCATTGTGCCCCCCATCCTTGCATTGTGCCCCCCCCAGCCCTGTGTCCTGACACCCCATCCTTGCATTGTGCCCCCCCATCCCTGCGTCCTGCCCCCCCCACCCCCCATCCTTGCATTGTGCCCCCCATCCCTGCGTCCTGTCCCCCATCCCTGCGTCCTGCCCCCCTGCCCCCCATCCTTGCATTGTGCCCCCCCATCCCTGTGTCCTGCCCCCCCATCCTTGCACTGCGCCCCCCCATCCCTGCATACCCCCCCATCCCTGTGTCCTGCCCCCCCCACCCCCCATCCTTGCATTGTACCCCCCCATCTCTGAATCCTGCCCCCCTCCCCCCATCCCTGCACTGTGCCCCCCCCATCCCTGCACTGTGCCCCCCCATCCCTGCACTGTGCCCCCCCATCCCTGCACTGTGCCCCCCCATCCCTGCACTGTGCCCCCCCATCCCTGCACACCCCCCCATCCCTGCACACCCCCCATCCCCACGTCCCGCCCCCAGCGCAGCCCCCCCCGGAGCCACAGCGCCGTATCTCAGCGCTGAGCTCTGCGAAGACAAAACACCGCGACGCCGTGAGCTCCGTTTGCTCTCCTGGGCTCCGATCTGAGCCTCATCCCGGATCAGGCAGCCCCGGCTCTGCTCCGCGCCGCTCTCCCTGCCCCAACGTGGGCTCAGCGCAGGACTTTGCTGGGTCGGATCCTCCGGGATACCGACAGCTTCGGGCTGAGCTGCGCTGCGGTTTTGCTCCTTCTCCCGGCTGCCCAACGCGGTTTGCGCGGGGACAGAAACCGCTGCCACGAATGGCCAAACTTGTTTCGCTGCAGTGGGTCTTCGCTTCTCCTTTTTGTCTGCAGCAGTCCCCGTTGGAGCTGAGTGACATTCGCTCCATCTCCAGCCAGACAAAAGAGCCGGAGCTGCTCGGGGTGAGGCCGCCGCCGCTGCCCCCCATGTGGGCTGCGTGGGGCTGCGGGGTCCCCTCTGCGTGCAGTGGGGATGCATGGGGTGGGCGGTGCTGCCCGGTGCCCAGCCGGTGCCCAACTGGTGCCCAATTGGCGCCCGGCAGTGCAGGTTCTGCTCTTTGCATCTGTGGGAATTTGGGCTGAATGGAACTGACAGATGTGGATTTTCAGAGGGTTTCAAAATGGTCGCTCAGTAATGGTCCCTCATTGCCGATTCAGTCCAAACCCAACGCGTTTTCCCCTCCCGTGAATCACTCCTCCACGTGCTCGTTATCGAAGTCCCTGATCCTAATTTAATCCTGGAGCTTTGACAGCTTCCAATGCCTCCCGGCACGGCGTGGTTCTGCCTTGGCACCTCCGCGGCGTTCTGTTTTCGTCTCTGCGCCGATGCCGGGCGGAGGGGCAGCGCCGTCACCAGGACGTCCCCAACCCTGCAGGAGGGGTGGGGGGCCCGGATCCCCAATGGGAGGCTTTGGTGGAAGTGGGATCCTGAGTCTGTTTGTCTGTGCTGCGCTGTCCGTGTGTCCCGGTGAGGTTTGGGTAAAGCAGAGCGCCGGGTCGGGGAGGCGCAAGGATGGCTTGGCTGTAGGGATGTGGGGTGGTTGGGATGGAGGGGTCCTTACAGATCATAGAGCTGTGGGATGGTTGGGTTGGAAGGGTCCTTAAAGACCACAGGGCCATGGGATGGTTGGGTTGGAAGGGTCCTTAAAGACCACAGGGCCACGGGATGGTTGGGTTGTAAGGGTCCTTAAAGACCACAGGGCCATGGGATGGTTGGGTCGGAAGGGTCCTTAAAGACCACAGGGCCGTGGGATGGTTGGGTTGGAAGGGTCCTTAAAGACCACAGTGCCATGGGATGGTTGGGTTGGAAGGGTCCTTAAAGAGTGTAGAGCTATGGAATGGTTGGAACAGTCTTTAGAGATCATAATGCTGTGGGATGGTTCGTAAGAGTCCTTAAATACCACAAAGCTGTGGGATGGTTGGTTTGGAAGGGTCCTTACAGATCTCAGGGCCATGCGATGGTTGGGTTGGAAGGGTGCTTAGAGATCATGGAGCCGTGGAATGGTTGTGTTGGAGGGGTCCTTAAAGGTCATAGATTCATGGAACGGTTGGGTTGGGTCTTTGAAGACCATACAGCCATGGGATGGTTGGAGTGGAAGGGTCCTTAAAGATCACAGAGCTGTAGAATGGGTTGGAAGGGTCCTTAAAGATCACAGAGACGTAGAATGGGTTGGAAGGGTCCTTAAAGATCATAGAGCCGTGGAATAGGCTGGAAGGGTCCTTAAAGATCATAGAGCTGTGGAATAGGCTGGAAGGGTCCTTAGGGATCATAGAGCCGTGGAATGGTTGTGTCGGAGGGGTCCTTAAAGGTCATAGATTCTTGGAATGGTTGGGTTCGAAGGGTCGTTAAGGATCATAGTCATAAAATGGTGGGAACGGTCCTTAGAGATCATAGAGCTGTGGGATGGGTTGGAAGGGTCTTCAGGGATCGTAGAGCCATGGGGTGATTGAGTTGGAAGGGTCCTCGAAGATCGTAGAGGCACGGGATGGTTGGATTGGAAGGGTCCTTAAAGCTGATAGAGACATGGGATGGATTGGAAGGGTCCTTAAAGCTCATAGAGCTGTGGGATGGGTTGGAAGGGTCCTTAAATCTCATAGAGCTGTGGGATGGGTTGGAAGGGTCCTTAAAGCTCATAGAGACATGGGATGGGTTGGAAAGGTCCTTAAAGCTGATAGAGCCATGGGATGGTTGGAAGGGTCCTTAAAGCTGATAGAGACGTGGGATGGGTTGGAAGGGTCCTTAAAGCTGATAGAGACATGGGATGGTTGGAAAGGTCCTTAAAGCTGATAGAGACATGGGATGGTTGGAAGGGTCCTTAAAGCTGATAGAGACGTGGGATGGGTTGGAAGGGACCTCGGAGCCCACCCCCCGCCCTGCCCCTCCTGCGTTGTGCTGGCCCACCCCTCTCACCACGGCTCCCGGTGGGCTCTGCCGGACCTACAGGCGCCATCTTCCCCCTCCTTGCTCTGCCTGCGTCTTCGCTTTGCTCCCACCTCCATATTTGCAGCCTGGCGGCCCTCCGTGCTCCGATGAACCACAGCAGCTCCGCTGTGCCTCCCCACGGCCCCATCCCTGCTGTGGGGTCGGTGGGCAGCGCTGGGGGCTGAGCCGGCCTTCCCCGCAGCCGTGGGGTCGGGAGGGACTCCTGAGCTCCGCATCACCTGCACAGAATGGATGGGGATGGGGGCCGGGGCCGCATCAAAGCGCCTATTGTTAGCACTGCAGCACATGTAGTCAAAGGGCTTTTCATCGTGGAAATAGAAGCACCCAGAGGATGGGTCCTCGTGAAAGGACCCTAAAATCAATGAGATGAATGGCGCAGTGATGGTCTGCCCTTCCCTTTCCACATCTGGGCTATGGGGTCTCTCAGGTGCTCTCCTTTCTGCAGTGCTGGGCATGGGGTGAAGCTGCACGGGGTGGGGGTTGGCTCCTGCTAACCTGGCCTGGAAGGCGGTGCTGCTCCTCAGCTCAGCACCGTTGTGCAGCAGTGTGTTCCTACCTGTGCCTGCAGAGCCCGTTCTGTGCTGGGATGGTGGGGTGGGGAGTGGAGGTGCTGCTGGGAGAGCAAATGGGGAAACGCATTGGGGATGTGCTGTGAAAAGGATGCGGCCGTCTGGAGGTGGCTTTGGTGCTGTGCTGGGGATGCTGAGAGCCACAGCACAGATCTGGAGATGCAGGCCTGGCTGCCACCCCAACGGTGATGGGGACCTCAGGAGCCCCAGAGCTGGGATGGATGGGGGTAGCACTGATGGGGACCCCAGGAGCCCCAGAGCTGGGATGGATGGGGGTAGCACTGATGGGGACCCCAGGAGCCCCAGAGCTGGGATGGATGGGGGGTAGCAATGATGGGGACCCCAGGAGCCCCAGAGCTGGGATGGATGGGGGGGTAGTGGTGCTGGGGGGCCACAGTGCTGGGGCCTATGGGGAGTGCCATTGATGGGGTCCTCAAGGACCCCATTGCTGGGAGCTGTGGGGCATTGTGGTGCTGGGGGGGCTGTGATGCTGGGATCTGTGGGGAGTACCACTGATGGGAACCTCGAGGACCCCAATGCTGGGTCTTATGGGGAGTACTGGTGCTGGGTGCTGTGATGTTGGGATGTATGGGCTGTACTGGTGCTGTGATGCTGGGATGTATGGGCTGTACTGGTGCTGGATGCTGTGATGCTGGGATGTATGGGCTGTACCACTGATGGGACCTACAGGGAACAGCACTGATGGGAACCTCGAAAGCCCCAGTGCTGGGCCCTATGGGGGGTGGTGGTGCTGGGATTTATGGCAAGTACTTATGTGGGGGGGCTGTGATGCTGGGACACATGGGGAGTAGTACTGATGGGGTCCTCAAGGGCCCCAATGCTGGGCCCTGTGGGGCGTGCAGTGCTGAGCCTTATGGGCAGTGCCGCTGCTGGGCCCCATGGGGGACGTGTGGGGTGTGTGCTGGGGACGCTGCTCCGTGTGGGGGGCACTGGGGGGGACTGTGTGGCCGTGTGTGCAAGTGCATGGCAGCACATGGCAGTGCATAGCAGTGCATGGCAGCCCCTGGCAGCGCATAGCAGTGCATAGCAGTGCATGGCAGCCCCTGGCAGTGCATGGCAGCCCCTGGCAGTGCATGGCAGTGCATGGCAGTGCATGGCGGCCCCTGGCAGTGTATAGCAATGCATAGCAGTGCATGGCGGCCCCTGGCAGCCCCTGGCAGTGCATGGCGGCCCCTGGCAGCCCCTGGCAGTGCATGGCGGCCCCTGGCAGCCCCTGGCAGTGCATGGCGGCCCCTGGCAGCCCCTGGCAGCGCATGGCAGCCCCTGGCAGTGCATAGCAGTGCATGGCGGCCCCTGGCAGTGCATAGCAGTGCATGGCAGCACATGGCAGCCCCTGGCAGTGCATGGCAGCGCATGGCAATGCATGGCAGCGCATGGCAATGCATGGCAGCGCATAGCAGTGCATGGCGGCCCCTGGCAGCGCATAGCAGTGCATAGTAGCACATGGCAGTGCATGGCAGCACATGGCAGTGCGTGGCAGCCCCTGGCAGCGCATAGCAGTGCATAGCAGTGCATGGCAATGCATGGCAGTGCATGGCAGCCCCTGGCAGCGCATGGCAGCGCATAGCAGTGCATGGCGGCCCCTGGCAGCCCCTGGCAGTGCATAGCAGCGCATGGCAGCCCCTGGCAGTGCATAGCAGTGCATAGCAGTGCATAGCAGCGCATGGCAGCGCATGGCAGCCCCTGGCAGCGGCGGCGCCGGGCCCGAAGCAGTTAAGGCGGCTCGGAGGGGAAGGAGCTGTGATGAATGAAGACAAAGTTTGGCCGGGCGCCAGGGGCTGCCCAAAGGGGGGGGCGGTGGTTGGGGGGGGGGGGCGCAGCCAACTGACTTTTCTACCGCACCCGACTTTGGAGAGGAATAAAGGAGCGCGGGGATGATTCCATGTCCCGAGGTTACAAACCGGCTGCGACTGGTTTGTCGGTCGGGTTTTTGTGTGTGTGTGTGTGTGTGTGTGTGTGTGTGTGTGTTTTTTTTTTCCCCTTTATTATTTTTTTTTCCTCTTTTTTTTTTTTTTTCCCTTTTTTTTTCCCTCCCCTCTCCCTGCCCCGCGAGGCATTGTGGGTAAAAGCAAAGCATCCCCTTTTTCTTTTGTTTAATATCGCAGCACGGCGCGTGATTGGCAGCGAAGTGCCCGTTTGGAGACGGGGCTGCGCCGGGTCCCGCCGGGGGGGGGGGGGACCCACAGAGCCGCCCCTCCCCGCCCCCCCCCCCCGCCCCCCAGCCCCGCTCGGGCCCTCCCGGCCCGTAATCTCCGTGACACCTCGCGGAGGCGGCGGGGCGGTTGCGTTTTGTACCTGTGAGTATCGCCCCCCCCCCCCCTCCCTTCCCCCCCCCGCCCGCACGAAGGCTCCTGGGGTGCAGCCCTGCCCGACCCCCCCTTAGCAGCGCCGTGCCGTCTCAGAGCCCTCCCCTCCCCTCTCCCCCCCATTGCAGAATTCCCACCTCCACGCGGTCTCAGTGCTGAGTGCCCCCCCATCCCCCCCCCCCCCCCCCCCCCCCCCCCGCCGTGCGTTGCAGCCCCCGCTGTGAGCGCTGCCCGCTCTGTGCGTCATCCCGCAGCGCTGCGTTGGGGCCGCCCCGGGCGCCGCTTTTGGCTCCGCCGTCGCCGTTTCCTGCCGTGCTTTTGGGGCTCATTTGGGCACCCCGGGGAGCTCCGAGCTGCCGTTCTGCCCCGAGCCGGGATGGGCGCCGAGCCGGGATGGCACTGTGCTGTGCTGCTCCCCGCATCCCCGCTGCCATCCACGGCCGCGCTGCTCCACCCGCCCCCCCCCCCCCCCCCCCCCAACCACCTCCACCTGGGAGCCGCTCTTTGTCTGTAGTTCTCTACGGAGGACTTTTCCCCGCGGCCCGTTTGAGGAGCTCCTGCCCCAAAGCACTTCTCCCTTTGTTCCCTTGGGATCTGCCTTCCCTCGCAGCCCCCGCTGTGCTGCCCACCCTGCCTGGCCGCGCTCCATACCTGCGCCCCACTCCCGCGGCTCCCCCTGAGCTCCGGCAGCCGCCCCCTCCCACCCCTGCCCTCCACGAAGCCCCTCCGCCCCGCCCGCCCGTGAAGCCCTAATTACCTTTTTAGGTGATTCTCCTCGCCGTAGCGTTGCATGGGAACGCAGCCATTTTGTGCGCGGCGCCGTGGAAGTGCGGTTTACGACGCCGGGCTGCGTTGGGCCGCCGTGGGGTCGGGACGGAGCCGAGGAGGGCCCACGTGGGTGAGCTGCAGCTGCGGGTCGTGCTGCTCCGAGAGCCCCACGGGGGCACACAGAGCTCAGCCGTCCCCCCACAGACCCCCTCTGTGCGCCGGGATGGTGATGGAGGAGCTGTTGGTGCGCCGTGGGGAGCGGCTGCGGGGTCCCCCATAGTCATAGCTCAGTGCGGGCTGGGCTGAGCCTGGCACGGTGCTGGGGGTGTCCTCGGGTAGGAGGGGAGGGGGAGAGGTTGGGTGAGGGATTTCGGCTCTGATCGCTGGTGGGGGATGGAGGGCAGCGGAGGGAGACCGATGGAGGGACCCCATGGGGTCGGAGGGCCACTGAGGTGGTCAGAGGGCCACTAAGGTGGTCTGAGGGCCACTAAGGTGGTCTGAGGGCTGGAGCAGCTCTCCTGTGAGGAAGGCTGGAGGGAACTGGGCTTGTTTAGCCTGGAGGAGAGACGGCTCCGGGGAGACCTCATGGTGGCCTTGCAGTACTTGGAGGGAGCGTATAAACAGGAGGAGAACGGCTGCTGGCATGGGTTGATAGCAGTAGGACAAGGGGGGGTGGTTTAAACTGAGACAGGGGAGGTTTAGGTTGGATATGAGGAGGAATTTTGTCCCCCAGAGGTGGTGACGCACTGAACAGGTTGCCCAAGGAGGGGTGGATGCCCCATCCCTGCAGGCATTCCAGGCCAGGCTGGATGTGGCTCTGGGCAGCCTGGGCTGCTGGTTGGCGACCCTGCACATAGCAGGGGTTGGAGCTGATGGGCATTGCGGTCCTTTGCAACCCAGGCCATGCTATGAGTCAATGATTCTATGGGTCCTTGTGGCACCCTACAGGTCCTTGTGGCACCCTGTGGGCCCTAATGGCACCCTACGGGTCCTTATGGCACCCTATGGGTTCTCTGTGCAGCCTGGGCTGCTGGTTGGCGACCCAGCACACAGCAGGGGTTGGAGCTGATGGGCATTGCGGTCCTTTGCAACCCAGGCCACATTATGGGTCAATGATTCTATGGGTCCTAATGGCCCCCTATGGGTCCTAATGGCACCCTATGGGTTCTCTGTGCAGCCTGGGCTGCTGGTTGGCGACCCAGCACATAGCAGGGGTTGGAGCTGATGGTCATTGTGCTCCTTTGCAACCCAGGCCATCCTATGAGTCAATGATTCTACGGGTCCTAATGGTGCCCCTATGGGTCCTAATGGCCCCCTATGGGTTCTCTGTGCAGCCTGGGCTGCTGGTTGGCGACCCTGCACACAGCAGGGGTTGGAGCTGACGGTCATTGCGGTCCTTTGCAACCCAGGCCATGCTATGAGTCAATGATTCTATGGGTCCTAATGGTGCTCCCTATGGGTCCTAATGGTGCTCCCTATGGGTCCTAATGGTGCTCCCTATGGGTCCTAATGGTGCTCCCTACGGGTCCTAATGGCACCCTACGGGTCCTAATGGCACCCTACGGGTCCTAATGGCACCCTATGGGTCCTTATGGCACTCTATGGGTTCTCTGTGCAGCCTGGGCTGCTGGTTGGTGACCCTGCACACAGCAGGGGTTGGAGCTGACGGTCATTGCGGTCCTTTGCAACCCAGGCCATCCTACGGCTCCTCCATTTGAGCAGCGTTCTGCTGCAGCCTCTGCTCACGCAGTGCTTCCCACCCCCCTGTGTGGCCAAAGCCCAGCACACCCCCCAGGTCCCGGGGGGGAACGGCGCCGTACCGGCTGGTAGTTGATGGCTGGATTCATGCTTGGAGTTGTAGTGCGGATGAGGCCAGGCTTAGGAGGAACGCGCTGCCCCTGCAGCTGGGCAGGGTTTGGAGCAATCACACGCTGAGACATAAGCATATGGGGCAGGGTCGTGTTTGTGGCAGACCTAATGACACTGTGACCCTGGCAAGAGAGCGGAGGGCAGTCAGGAAAAGGGCTCGAGGCAGAGAGGAGATCGGTGCCCCCAGCAGGGTCTGCAGCGGCAAAGCAGCTCCGCCTGGATGCAGTGCAGTCTCCCTTCAGAGCTGCCGCGCTGCTTGGAGGACGTTGTGGTCCTTTTCAACGCAGGCCGTGCTCCGATTCTGTGTCCCCAAGGCGGGGACCGTCACCGTCCCAAGGCGGGGACCGTCACCGTGTGCAGCATCACTGCGACTGCATGGGGCCGACACGGGGCTCCCGGCCGGGGCTCCGCATGGAGCAGCCCTCCTGGAGCACGTGGAGCCCCACCGGGCAGCGGGAGGGATCCCGGCTCTCGGAGGCAGCACAGCTGGGAGCATCGCTGCCGCTGCTGTAGCTCAGCTCCCCCGGGTGAGGCTCAGCTCCCATCCCTGCAGCCACTGCTCAGCGCCGCTGCTCTCCGTTCCTCGACAGAATCGCTCCTGCGGTGCGATGGTAACTGGGGGTGGTGGGGGGGGTTGGGCCGTCCTCCCTCCTCGCAGCCTTTCCAAGAGGTGTTGTTTTGTTTTGTTTCGGTGTTTCTTTGGACGCGTGGGCGCTGCGTCCAACGCAGGTGGGAAAATGTGCTTTGTTTGTCTGGGAATGGCAAACCTGTCTTACAGCACGGAGCAGCGAAACCGCCCCGAGCGCAGCGCCGCGCAGAGCCCACAGCGGGCGGCTCTCAGCCTCTGTGCCCACAGCGCAGCGCTCTGCCCTCCCCTCCGCCCACAGCCCTCACTGCGAGCCCCTGCAGCCTTCATCCCCTCCTCCTCCTCCTCCTGCAGCCCCGGGGCTGCCCTGACCCCACTGCTGCAGGAGCCGCTCGCCCACGGAGCCGCGCTGGGAGGTGATGGCAGCTCAGCGCTGAGCCCGAAACCCAACGTGTGCTTCGGAGCCCTTTTGGAGCTCTTTTGTCCCCCCTCCCCCCCCCCCCCCCCTCCACCCCCCGGGGGGGATTTCGCCACCGTTTGAGAATTTGGTGTCTGGTATTTTTAATAGTGGTAGTATTATTCTGGAGGCTGCGGAGCGACCTGAGCGTGCAGTGCTGCTGCTGGATCCCCAGCAGTGCCTTCTGCGGGGGCTGAGATCCAGAGAGGGGGGAACAGCCCCCCATCCCCAGCTCCCCCCCCCCCCCCCCATCCCCAGCTCCACCCCCCCCATCCCCAGCTCCCCCCCCCCCCCCATCCCCAGCTCCCCCCCCCCCCCCATCCCCAGCTCCCCCCCCCCCCATCCCCAGCTCCCCCCATCCCAGCTTTCCCAGTTCTCAGCTCCCCCTCCTAGCTGCTGCTCCCAGCTTCCTGATCCTGGCTTCCAATCCCAGCTCCCCCAGCCCAGCTTTCAGCTCCCCAATCCCAGCTCTCAGCTCCCATTCCCAGCTCCCATTCCCAGCTCCTGATCCCAGCTCTCAGCTCCCCATTATAGCTCCTGATCCTGGCTTCCAATCCCATCTCCTGATCCCAGCTCCCCCAGCCCAGCTTTCAGCTCCCCAATCCCAGCTCTCCAGTTCTCAGCTCCTCATCCCATCTCCTGATCCCAGCTCTCAGCTCCCATTTCCAGCTCCCCAATCCCATCTCCTGATCCCAGCTCTCAGCTCCTATTTCCAGCTCCCTAATCCCATCTCCTGATCCCAGCTCTCAGCTCCCCATCTGAGCTCCCAATCCCAGCTTCCCGATCCCAGCTCTTATCTCTCCATTTCATTTCTCAGCTCCCATTCCCAGCTCCTGATCCCAGCTCTCAGCTCCCATTTCCAGCTCCTGATCCCGGCTTCCAGTCCCAGCTCCCCCATCCCAGCTCCCATTCCCAGCTCCCTGATCCCACCTCCTCATCCATCTCCCCAGCTCTCACCTTCCGTTCTCAGCTCCCCATCCGAGCTCCCTGATCCCAGCTCTTACCCCCCCATCTCAATTCTCAGCTCCCTGATCCCAGCTCTTACCCCCCCATCTCAGTTCTCAGCTCCATGATCCCAGCTCCCATTCCCAGCTCCTCATCCCCGTTCTCAGCTCCCCCCGCCCCACGCTGACCCCAGGACCGTGAATCCCCACCGCGTCTCGGGCCACCATGTAACTCCCCGTGGTGTGATGCTGAGTGGGACGGCTGTGGGTCGTGGTGGCCCTCAGCCCTCTGTGCTCCATGCGTGATGCTTCGATCCGAGACGTTGTGTGGGTGGGCAGAGGGCTTCCCAGTGCTGCAGGGTGGGATGAGCGCTGGTGGGGCTGGGGAGGGCACTGAGGGCCCTTCTGGTGCCGTTTCTCGCATCCGTGCATCATCCACGAGTGGTGTTCGAACCCCTGAGGTTGGTTTCTTGGCACAGTGCTGACCCCCCGGGACCACCGCGCTCCGCGTGTGGGATTACAGGGATCTGCAGCTGGGGGGGAACTGGCAGAGATTTGGCTCCCTGAGGCTCCATCTCATGGCTCACCTTGGGAATGAGAGGGTGGGAAGAGAGGTGCCTGAGGGGCTTTGGCCTCATCCTCCTGTCCAGTGCGTGTGGGCATCCGTCAGCACAGGGGGGAGGATCAGAGAGCAGGAGGGTGGGGGGGTTGGAAGGGTCCTTGAAGGTCACAGAGCCATGGGATGGTTGGGTTGGAGGGGACCACAGTGATTGTATGATCACGGGATGGTTGGGTTGGGAGGGTCTTTAAAGATGGTGGGACCATGGAATGGGTTGGAAGGGTTCTTAGAGATCATAGAGCCATGGGGTGGTTGGGTTGGAAGGGACCTTAAAGATTGTAGAACACTGGGGTGGGTTGGAAGGGTCCTTAAAGATCATAGAACCATGGGATGAGTTGGAAAGGTCCGTATGAGTTCATAGGGCCATGGAGCGGTTGGATTGGAAGGGGCCTTAAAGATCATAGGGCCATGGGATGGGTTAGAAGGGTTCTTAAAGATCATAGGGCCGTGGGATGGGTTGGAAGGGTCCTTAAAGGTCATAGGGCCGTGGGATGGGTTGGAAGGGTTCTTAGAGATCGTAGGGCCATGGGATGGGTTGGAAGGGTTCTTAGAGATCGTAGGGCCATGGGATGGGTTGGAAGGGTTCTTAGAGATCATAGGGCCATGGGATGGGTTGGAAGGGTTCTTAGAGATCATAGGGCCGTGGGATAGGTTGGAAGGGTCCTTAAAGCTCATAGAGCCATGGGATGGGTTGGAAGGGGCCTTAAAGATCATAGAGCCATGGGATGGGTTGGAAGGGTCCTTAAAGGTCATAGGGCCATGGGATGGGTTGGAAGGGACCTTAAAGATCGTAGAGCCATGGGATGGTTGGGCTGGAAGGGAGCTTAAGGCCGAGCTGCTCTATCCCTGGCTGTAGCGGAACCCCTCACGTCCTGGGGAGCCCTCCCACCACCCCGGGAGCAGCAGCTCACGCTGGGGGAGCTGGAAGCACACAGCTGCTCAGCCGGGGGGCATTTCTGCACCTGGAGCAGAAGGGAAGGAGAGGAGTGATGTCGGGGTGGGGAGGGGGGGTGCTCTGCTGTGTGCCCACCACCAAAAAACCGCACGGAAGGGGATTTCCTTCACTTCCAAAGGAAAAGGCCACGTGTGCCGTGGTGTCTGCGCCGGGAGCCGGGCGTGGTGTGCCGCGCTGTATCTCAGCGTGCATCTGCTGTGCTCAGAGCTGAGCACGGAGCCGTCCCTGCGCAGGGCTGGAGGCAGCGCGGAGCCGTGCCGGTCGCAGACGTGCCGTGGGCGCAGGGCTCGGTGCTGCCGGGGCTCTGCGTGCCGGTTGGACCGGGCTGGGCACGCACAGCTCTGAGCCCTGGAGGGGCTCCCCGCTCCCCTCCCCGGTTCGTGTGGGCAGCTGGGCGTGCTTTGGGCGTGGGACCCCCATTGCGTGGGGCTCAGGGTGCTCCCCCCATCCCGGTGCGCGCCGCCGCCCGCGGGTCCGGATCCCCGCACGTGACACTGACGGCGTCCTCGTGTCCCTCTGCCCCACAGGATGGACAGGATGACAGAGGATGCTCTGCGCCTCAACCTCCTGAAGCGGAGCTTGGACCAGGCAGACGAGCGGGACGACGTGCTGGCCAAGAGGCTGAAGATGGAGGGCCACGAGGCCATGGAGCGGCTGAAGATGCTGGCGCTGCTGAAGAGGAAGGACCTGTCGGGCATCGAGGTGCCCCACGAGCTGCCGGTGAAACAGGATGGGGTGAAAGTGTACGAGGAAAAGCTGAATGGGAGCCTGAGGCCCCATGGGGATGGCAGGACTGCAGGGAGGCCGGGCAAGGAGAACATTAACGACGAGCCGGTGGATATGAGCGCCAGGAGGAGGTGGGTGCCGCGGGGAGCCCCGAGGCGGAGAGGGAACGGATCTCGTGCTGCTGGGCTGCGGGGCGCTGGGAGAGCTGAGCCCGCTCTCCTTGTGCCTCTGGAAGTGCTCGGTGCCGTTCCTTTGCTGGTTTTACTGCTGTGCTCCTCATCGCACCCCGTTGCCGGACGGGTTCGGTCCCTCCCTCCGCCCACAGCGTGCTCAGCGCTGTGGCTGTTGGGTGCCTGGCGAAGGTGGAGGGCTTCCACCCACCGCGTCCTATGGGCACCTCCGAGGGCACCCACACATCCCTGAGACCCATCAGGGTCTCCCGTGAGACCCTCAGAGACCCATCCCTGTGCGGGTGGGTGATTGGAGCAGGAGCTGACGGCCCTTGGAGCAGCAGTGCGTCCCCAGGGCACCTCGGTGCTCCTCGTGCTGCGTTGGCATCCCCACAGTGTGCAGCACAATGAGGGTCTCAGCAGCCCCTCCCGTGTGCCCTCCGTTCTTGGGACGTAGATGGAACAAATGGAAGTGGTTTGGATTGTGGTTGGGTTGGAAGCCGAAGCGATGCGGGCCTGGAAGTGGGGCGGGGGCACAACCAGGGCTGTGAGGGTGAATGGGCACGGAACGCCTCTGCCCTGAGCTGTGCTGGACGGAGGGGGTGGTTCCCAAGCAGAGCTGCGGCCACGGGAGCGGCATTCCCTGCAGACAGATGCTGACATCCCCTGCTGATGGCTTTGGGGTGCAGGGGGAGCTGCCCACCTTCTGGGGCTGCTTCCCTTCCTGGGGCTCCGGTCTGCAGTGCGGTCTGTGCCGCTCGGGGCTGTCTGTGCCGCCGGGTTTATCCCCCTGTGAGCGGAGGAGAGCCGTGCAGGTGAGGCGGTGCGATTGGACTCCGCTCCATTTGCACCGCTGGGAGCTGCAGGCGGAAGCGGCGCTGTTTGCAGGCATGCAGGGATCCGTCGTGCTGTGCTGCAGCTCACCGTGCTGTCACACCTCTGCATGTAACACCTGGGATGGGGAGCCCTGCGCGGCCGTGTGCGGGATGGAAGCCGGCAGGCTGTGGGGTGTGGGCCTGAAATCCCACCGGTCCTGCGCTGTGTTCTGCTGCTGGGAGGGGATGTGGTCCTGGGGATGTGCAGCTGTGCAACGGGACAGCTCTGGGGACACAGCTGTGCAGCAGGGCAGCTTTGGGGTCGTGCTGGTGTGTAGTAGGGCAGCTTTGGGGTCGTGCTGGTGTGCAGCAGGACGGCTCTGGGGTTGTGCTGGTATGCAGCAGGACAGCTCTGGGGATGCAGCTGTGCAGCAGGGCAGCTTTGGGGTCATGCTGGTGTGCAGCAGGGCAGCTCTGGGGATGCAGCTGTGCAGCAGGGCAGCTCTGAGAACACACCATGGTGCGGCAGGGCAGCTTTGGGGTCATGCAGTGGTACAACAAAGCAGCTCTGAGGACACAGCTTTGCAGCAGGGCAGCTCTGGGGACACGGATGTGCAGCAGGGCAGCTTTGGGGTCATGCTGGTGTGCAGCAGGGCAGCTCTGGAGATGCAGCTGTGCAACAGGGCAGCTCTGGGGATGTGCCATGGTGCAGCAGGGCAGCTCTGGGGTCACACAGCAGTGCAGCGGGGCAGCTCTGGAGACATGCAGTGGTGCAACAGAGCAGCTCTGAGGACACAGCTGTGCAGCGGGGCAGCTTTGGGGTCGTGCTGGTGTGCAGCAGGGCAGCTCTGGGGACACGGATGTGCAGCAGGGCAGCTTTGGGGTCATGCTGGTGTGCAGCAGGGCAGCTCTGGGGATGCAGCTGTGCAACAGGGCAGCTCTGGGAACACCATGGTGCAGCAGGGCAGCTTTGGGGTCATGCAGTGGTACAACAAAGCAGCTCTGAGGACACAGCTGTGCAGCAGGGCAGCCTTGGGGTCATGCTGGTGTGCAGCAGGGCAGCTCTGGGGACACGGATGTGCAGCAGGACAGCTTTGGGGTCATGCTGGTGTGCAGCAGGGCAGTTCTGGGGACGCAGATGTGCAGCAGAGCAGCTCTGGGCACACACAGCTTTGCAGCAGGGCTGTCCTGAGGAGCAGCAGAAGTTCTTTGCTGGAAGCTGTGAATTCACACGGACAGAAACGGCCCCATGGGCAGAGGTGAGGGCGGCTCACAGCTCCTGCTGCACATGGGGGTCACCGCGCCGGGGCTGCGCTCCCCCCGCACGGTTTCCTCCCAGCAGCTCTGCCGTAACGATGCTCTGCTTTGACAGAGGTAAATAAAGCAATCCCCACACGTCCAGCAATCCCTTGCAGACGGCCCTTTTCCCCGCTCTGGCTTCAGAAGCCGGGCTTTGTATTTCTTTTTAACTCGATGGAATGTAAATAAAGCAGCTCGGCCGTATCTGGGTGCTCCTCCAACCAAAGCAGCGGCAGCCCCAGGGCTGCGTTCCCCCGGCTGGGGGTCTCCGGGTGCACAGCAGAGCCCAGCACCGCATTGCTGGGGTGGGTGGCTTTGGCAGGAGGGCAGGGCAGGGGGTGCTGCAGTTCCTGCTCGGCGCGGGGATGGCTCCGTTCACGGCTGTTTCGTGTGCAGGCTTGTCCCGATGAACGCCGTGCGGGGGGCAGGAGCCCCACGGAGTGCTGTGGGAGGGCACTGCGGGCTCTGAGCTGGGAGAGCCTCATCTGGGGCAGCCTCCGCTCTTGGAAGCTGCAGCTGGAGGCTGCTGGGGGCCCATCGGGTGCCCCCCGCCCTGACCGCTACGGGGCAGACGGATCCCACATCACTGCTCCGCGGTTGCAGCCCCCAGCGAAGGCTGCACCCCACTGTGCTGCCGCTGCTGGTCTGGGAGCTCTGAGCAGCCTCTGCTCCACGTCCTGCATGCGGTGCTGAGAGCCCACGGGGGCAGAGCAGCAGCAGCCACCGCCTTCACGTGGTGCTCCGTCACAAAGGGGTCATTGAGGGCTCTGCCCGCACAGAGCAGCGCTTCGGGCTCTGCCAAGTGCTTCCAGGGCTCCCTGCCCATGGTCGGATGCTCGGAGCCCCACTGCTGGGTGCATTTCTGCAGCCGAGCAGCTGCCGCAGCTCCTGCGGCGCTCTCACCACCCCAACGCTGCGGTGTGTGGGGCTGGGAGGAGCCCACCCTGGGGGTCCTGCCTGGATCGCACCGCTCCCATCGCAAGCAGTGGGGCTTCTCTTCCACCCTGCAGCCCGGGAGCGGCGTCCTGCATGGCTGCACTGCTCTGCTGGACGGCAGCATCCAGCCGGCTGCTTTTCCCCACCCGTGGGGTGCTGTCACGGCTCTGCTGGGCTTTGGCTCTGGGCTGAGCTCTCACTCACGTTTCCCTTTGCGAGCGCCCTTAGCAGTGGGTGTGCAGGGGGAGGTGGGGGGGGGTCACGGCCCCCCCCACGGCCGCTGTGCTCCCAGCCGTGCAGCTCAGCCCCCTTTCTCCCTTCTGTTGGCAGTGACCAGGACCGGGGCCGGCTCACCCCCTCCCCAGACATTATCGTCCTCTCCGACAACGAGGCCTCCAGCCCCCGCTCCAGCTCTCGCATGGAAGAAAGGCTGAAGGCGGCCAACCTGGAGATGTTCAAGGTAAGGGATTCCACCTTCAGCAGAGCTGCTTCCAGACCTGTGTGCTTCCCAGCACCGTCAGCTCTGACCGACTTTCCTCCTCCTCCTCCCAGGGGAAGAGCATAGAGGAGCGGCAGCAGCTCATCAAGCAGCTCCGGGACGAGCTGCGGCTGGAGGAGGCCAGGCTGGTGCTGCTGAAGAAGCTGAGGCAGAGCCAGCTGCAGAAGGAGAACGTGGTACAGAAGGTGCAGCTCGGCGTGGGGCCGGGTGGGGTGCAGTGCCGTGCAGGGCCCCGGCGGCAGCGGTGCAGGCGGCTCGTTGTGCTGCACGCCCTTCTTAGCGCGGCGCAGCCGTCCGTGAGGTCGCTGTGGGCGCTGCAGCCGTGCAGCTCTGCGCCCCCAGCATTGCACCGCGCATTGATTGCTGCAGTCCCGCTGTGGCTGCGGATGGATTTCCCCTCCGGGCACCTCGCGCTGATGCCGCTGTTTGTTTGCTCTCCACTCAGACTCCGGTTGTCCAGAATGCAGCGTCTATCGTCCAGCCATCTCCTGCTCACGTGGGACAGCAGGGACTGTCCAAGCTGCCCTCCAGGCCTGGAGCTCAGGGGGTCGAGCCTCAGAACTTAAGGACATTACAGGTGAGCCGTCCTCGCCCGGGTCCTGCCCGGGGCACCGGGCTGAGCTCGGTGCGCTTCGTGTGTGCCTGCATTGGTTGTGCCTGAGCTGCAGGTGAGCATCGGCACCGCTCTGCACTGCGGGTCGGACGGCGGTCACAGAGGGAGTCGGAGCCGTGGGCAGCAGCAGCGCAGGGCTGCGGCCATTCTGTGCTATGGGAGGTGCTGAGCAGTGCTGCTGGGGGGGACGGCGGCGCTCGGTGGGGCGGTGCTGCTGGGGATGCTGGGGAAGGCTGTCTGCTGCCCGGGGATGAGAGCTGTGGGGCTGCAGGAGGGGATGAGAGCTGTGGGGCTGCAGGAGGGGATGAGAGCTGTGGGGCTGCAGGAGGGGATGAGAGCTGTGGGGCTGCAGGAGGAGCTGCCCGGCTTTTGGTCAGCTGAGCTGTGGTGTGGAGCGGTCCGAGGAAGGGGGAGGAGAAATGCAAAGCGTGGGATGGAAACGTTGCCCCTCTTTGGGAAGCGCTCCGGGCGGAGCGGTGCTGTCTGCTGAACCTTCCTGCAGCCTGGGCTTCCCACAGATGGGAGCTCTGAGCCCAAAACGTGGGGTGAAAGCACAGCTTTTGGGGGCGCAGCGTTGCCCCACAGTGGGGCTGCTCCTGGGGGGGGGGTGGCAGCTGTGTGCCTTCGGGGGTGCGGCACAGATGGGGAGCTGTGTGGGGCACATGGAGGTGAGCCCTCCCCTCCCTCCTGCCTCATCCAAAGGCTCTGCTGATCGCTCCGTCCCTCCTTGAAGCATCTCCTTTGTTTGTGGCATTTGTTTTCTTCGCTATGGCAACGATTGTGGGGTCAGGTCTATTGTGGGGTCACGTCTATTGTGGCTTCGCAGTGGGATGGGGCTGGTAAAGGAAATGGGCTGCAGGGGAAGAGGAAGCGCATTGTTTGCACAGCCTTTGTGAGGGTTTTCTGCGTGTGACAATGAAGAACTGCAGCTCAAGTTCTGAAAAAGGGGAGGGGAGAAAAGAGAGGGGCGGGCAGATGGGAGGGAGCTCAAGTTCTGAGGTCTCCGAGAGGGAAAAGGGAGCCCTCATCCCCACAGAGCACAGAGCTCTGCGTGGGGAGATCTGCAATGGGATGCTCTGCATTGGGGAGCATTGGGGAGATCTGCATTGGAGCATTGGGAGCTTTGGGAGCTCTGTGTTGGGGAGCTGAGCATTGGAGGAGCTCTGCATTGGGAGCATTGGGGGAGCTCTGCAATGGGATGCTCTGCATTGGGGAGCATTGGGGAGATCAGCATTGGAGCATTGGGAGCTCTGCACTGGGAGCTTTGGGAGCTCTGTGTTGGGGAGCTGAGCATTGGGGAGCTCTGCATTGGGAGCATTGGGGGAGCTCTGCATTGGGATGCTCTGCATTGGGAGCATTGGGGGAGCTCTGCATTGGGATGCTCTGCATTGGGGAGCTCTGCATTGGGAGCATTGGGGGAGCTCTGCAATGGGATGCTCTGCATTGGGGAGCATTGGGGAGATCAGCATTGGAGCATTGGGAGCTCTGTGTTGGGGAGCTGAGCATTGGGATGCTCTGCGTGGGGAGCGTTGGGGAGATCTGCATTGGGAGCATTGGGGGAGCTCTGCATTGGGGAGCATTGGGAGAGCTCTGCATTGGAGCATTGGGAGCTCTGTGTTGGGGAGATCTGCATTGGGGAGCTGAGCATTGTGGAGCTCTGCATTGGAAGAGCTCTGCATTGGGAGCATTTGGGGAGCTCTGCATTGGGAGCACTGGGGAGCTGAGCATTGGGGAGCTCTGCATTGGAGGAGCTCTGCATTGGGAGCATTGGGGGAGCCCTGCATTGGGGGAGCTCTGCATTGGGAGCATTGGGGGAGCCCTGCATTGGGAGCTCTGTGTTTCTGCATGCTGATCACACTGCATCCAGGCGGAGCTGCTTTGCCGCTGCAGACCCTGCTGGGGGCACCGATCTCCTCTCTGCCTCGAGCCCTTTTCCTGACTGCCCTCCGCTCTCTTGCCAGGGTCACAGTGTCATTAGGTCTGCCACGAACACGACCCTGCCCCATATGCTTATGTCTCAGCGTGTGATTGCTCCAAACCCTGCCCAGCTGCAGGGGCAGCGCGTTCCTCCTAAGCCTGGCCTCATCCGCACTACAACTCCAAGCATGAATCCAGCCATCAACTACCAGCCGGTACGGCGCCGTTCCCCCCCGGGACCTGGGGGGTGTGCTGGGCTTTGGCCACACAGGGGGGTGGGAAGCACTGCGTGAGCAGAGGCTGCAGCAGAACGCTGCTCAAATGGAGGAGCCGTAGGATGGCCTGGGTTGCAAAGGACCGCAATGACCGTCAGCTCCAACCCCTGCTGTGTGCAGGGTCGCCAACCAGCAGCCCAGGCTGCCCAGAGAACCCATAGAGTGCCATAAGGACCCGTAGGGTGCCATAAGGACCTGTGGGGTGCCATTAGGACCCATAGAGTGCCATTAGGACCCAAAGAATCATTGACTCATAGGATGGCCTGGGTTGCAAAGGACCACAATGACCATCAGCTCCAACCCCTGCTGTGTGCAGGGTCACCAACCAGCAGCCCAGGCTGCACAGAGAACCCATAGGGCGCCATTAGGACCCATAGGGCGCCATTAGGACCCATAGGGCGCCATTAGGACCCATAGAATCATTGACCCATAATGTGGCCTGGGTTGCAAAGGACCACAATGACCATCAGCTCCAACCTCCTGCTATGTGCAGGGTCGCCAACCAGCAGCCCAGGCTGCCCAGAGAACCCATAGGGTGCCATAAGGACCCGTAGGGTGCCATTAGGGCCCACAGGGTGCCACAAGGACCTGTAGGGTGCCACAAGGACCCATAGAATCATTGACTCATAGGATGGCCTGGGTTGCAAAGGAGCACAATGACCATCAGCTTCAACCTCCTGCTATGTGCAGGGTCGCCAACCAGCAGCCCAGGCTGCACAGAGAACCCATAGGGGGCACCATTAGGACCCATAGGGTGCCATTAGGACCCATAGAATCATTGACTCATAGGATGGCCTGGGTTGCAAAGGACCACAATGCTCATCAGCTCCAACCCCCTGCTGTGTGCAGGGTCGCCAACCAGCAGCCCAGGCTGCCCAGAGCCACATCCAGCCTGGCCTGGAATGCCTGCAGGGATGGGGCATCCACCCCTCCTTGGGCAACCTGTTCAGTGCGTCACCACCCTGTGGGGGACAAAATTCCTCCTCATATCCAACCTAAACCTCCCCTGTCTCATTTTAAACCATCCCCCCTTGTCCTACTGCTATCAACCCATGCCAGCAGCCGTTCCCCTCCTGTTTATACGCTCCCTCCAAGTACTGCAAGGCCACCATGAGGTCTCCCCAGAGCCGTCTCTCCTCCAGGCTAAACAAGCCCAGTTCCCTCCAGCCTTCCTCACAGGAGAGCTGCTCCAGCCCTCCGACCCCCTCAGTGGCCCTCCGACCCCCTCAGTGGCCCTCCGACCCCCTCCAACAGCTCCCCATCCTTCCTGTGCTGGGACCCCCAGCCCCGGATGCAGCACTGCAGATGGGGCCTCCCAGGAGCCGAGCAGAGGGGCACAATCACCTCCCTCTCCCTGCTGACCCCCCCTGCTTTATTGCAGCTCAGCACAGCGTTGGCCTTCCGGGCTGTGAGCGCGCACTGCTGGCTCCTGTCCGGCTTCTCCCCCACCCGGACCCCCAGCAGAGGAGTGAATTGGAGCACGTGGAGCTCCTGCATAGGAGGGGTGGCCGTGGGCTGGCAGCAGCCGGGAGGGGGGGGGGACGGGACAGAAGGGGGGCTGCCAGCACATCCCCACAGCACCCATGGGGTCCCCGCACCCGTCCCGATGTGCCGGAGCTCCTTAAAGGGCAGGGATCCACTCCATGCCCCAGCACGGCTCCACGGGCACAGGGGGGGGGGGGGTCCATCCTGCGAGCCGAGCCCCGCGTTAACCCCGCTCTGCTCTTCCCCTCCAGCAATCAAGTTCTTCTGTTCCTTGCCAGCGTACGTCGTCTTCAGCCATCTACATGAACCTTGCCTCTCACATCCAGCCTGGCACCGTCAACCGGGTTTCCTCCCCGCTCCCCAGCCCCAGCGCGCTGAGCGACGCCGCCAACTCGCAGGCAGCCGCCAAGCTGGCCCTGCGCAAACAGCTGGAGAAAACCCTGCTGGAGATCCCACCCCCCAAACCGCCCGCGCCGCTGCTGCACTTCCTGCCCAGCGCAGCCAACAGCGAGTTCATCTACATGGTGGGGCTGGAGGAGGTGGTGCAGAGCGTCATCGACAGCCAAGGTGAGCCTGGGGGGCTTCCCTCTGCCGGCGCCCCCCTCCTCCGCGTCCCCTTCCTGTCGCACACCCGCAGCCTGGCTGGCTGTGAGCCGCTCCCCCCCCCCCCGTGCAGCTCCCCGCCCTGCGGTGCTGCATGCGTGCAGCCCCAGCTGTGCCCTGCAGCTCTGCAGCCGGTGCAACCCGCCCGGCAGGAGGATCTGCTGAGCCCAAATGCTGGGGAGCCCGCATGCAAAACCCTCCGAGCCCCGCGGCTGTGCTGCCGGGCTCTGCGCCTCCCTGCTGCCCCCACCCCCCCCCAACCCCCCCCACGGCTGCTTTGGGAGCACCTCGCCCCAATTTGGGGCTGTGCCGCCCGTTGCCGTGGCAACTGGCCGAGTCGCAGAGCGGATGGGGTGACGTGAATCCCACGGGGCGTTTTTGGGGCAGCAGAAAGGAGAGGGGGGAGCCATGGGGTGGCGGGGGGGCCGCAGGAGGCGGCGGTGTGGGCTCGGTGCCCCCTCTGTGCCCCGGCGCCGTGAGCACCGTCGGCTCCTCGGCGCGCTGTGGGGCTGCGGGTGGGAGCAGTGGGGCCGCCCCTCACCCCACGTCTGCCCGCAGGGAAGAGCTGCGCGTCCTTCCTGCGCGTGGAGCCCTTCGTCTGCGCTCAGTGCCGCACCGACTTCACCCCGCATTGGAAGCAGGAGAAGAACGGGAAGATCCTCTGCGAGCAGTGCATGACGTCCAACCAGAAGAAGGCGCTGAAGGCCGAGCACACCAACAGGCTGAAGAACGCCTTCGTCAAAGCTTTGCAGCAGGAGCAGGCGAGTGCACGGCGAGCAAAGCCGCCGCCCCGCAGCTCCGCTCTGCCCCCACACCCCCCCAGGGGTTGGTTGGGGTCCTTCGTTGTCCAGGAGCTGTGGGTGCCCCTCCACGGGGTCGCCCCTCCACGGGGTCGTCCCTCCATGCAGCTGCCCCTCCATGCGGTCGCCCCTCCCCTCCGTGCGGTCGCCCCTCCGTTCAGTTGCCCCTCCATGCAGTTGCCCCCCCCTGGGGCCGCCCACCTTTTGCTCCTGGCCCCAAAAAGCCGTCCCCATGACGGAGCAGCTCTGCGCCCCCCCCCCCCCCTTCCCACGTGTTCCTGCTGGCCTCGTGCCCGTCCCACTGACAGCAGTGGGGGGCTGAGGGCTGAGTCAGGACAGCTGCTGCTCCCCCCCCCCCCCCCCCACGGCTTCCTGGGATGTGGGGGGAGCGCTGAAGCGCTTTCTGCCTGCTCACGTGGATGGGGGGGGGGGGGGGGGCTGCAAATCCCTGCAGCAAAGCGGCATGGCTGAACCTGCTGGGAGGCCCCGGGGGGAAACAAACAAACCCCAATTGTCGTCGGTGAGCGATGCAAAGTGGAACCCAGAGAGCTGAGCACGAAGGGAGTGGGGCTGCCGGTGGTTGGATGTGCTCAGCTCTGCCGCGGGAGCCGTCCTGGGGCTGAAGGTTCCAACGCAGCCGTGGGTGTGAGAGCAGCCCAGGGGGTGGGGTGGCTGCGCTGCCTTCCCTTCTGTTGGGGGGGGGGTGGTGGGGGGCTGAGCTTCAGCCCCGCTGCTCCATCCCTGAGGGTGTTTGTGCTGCGTTCTTGCAGGAGATCGAGCAGAGGTTGCAGCAGCAGGCAGCCCTGTCCCCCACCGCGGCTCCGGCCGTCTCCAGCGTCGGCAAACAGGAGAACATCATGAGGCACCACACGCTCCGGCAGGTGAGCGGCAGCGGGGCTCCAACCTGGGGGTGTCCTCTGGGGGGTCGTGGGGGTCCGACCCCCTGCAGCAGTGCCCCGCAGCAGGTTGAGGGTTGGAGACCCCCCCACCCGCCCCACGGGGCTCCGTGCGGCTCTGCCGCCCACCCGGCGTGGAAGTTCTTCCTCATGCTCAGATGTTGGTCAGCATTCAGTCAGCTGTTGGTCAGTGTTTGGTCAGCCATTGGTCAGCTGTTGGTCAACATTTGGTCAGCCATTGGTAAATGTTTGGTCGACTGTTGGTCAACATTTGGTCAGCCATCGGTCAGCTGTTGGTTGACTTTGGGTTGTCTGTTGGTCAACCGCTGGTCAGCGTTTGGTCAACTGCTGGTTGGCGTTTGGTCAACCATTGGTCCACTGTTGGTCAGTCATTGGTAAATGTTTGGTCAGCCATTGGTCAGCTGTTGGTTGAATGCTGGTTGACCATTGGTCAGCCGTTGGTCAGCTGTTGGTCAACCATTGATCAGCTGTTGGTCAACGGTTGGTCAGCGTTTGGTCAACTGTTGGTCTGCTGTTGGTCAACCACTGGTTGACTGTTGGTCAACATTTGGTCCGCTGTTGGTCAACCATTGGCTTTCTTGGCCAGGAGGGCACACTGCTGGCTCGTGGCCGGCTGTAGGTCAGCCTTTGGTCAACCACTGATGAACTTTTAGTCAACATTTGGTTGACGGTTGGCCAACCATTGGTCAACCGTTGGCCTTCCTGGCCATGCAGGTGCACTTCTGGCTCCTGGCTGGCTGTTGGTCAGCTGTTGGTCAATGTTTGGTCAACTGTTGGTCAACCATTGGCCTTCCTGGCCAGGAGGGCACACTGCTGGCTTGTGGCTGGCCATTGGTCAGCTGTTGGTCAACCACTGGTCAACTGTTGGTCAATGTTTGGTCAGTGGTTGGTCAACCGTTGACCTTAGTGGGCAGGAGGGCACAATGCTGACTTGTGGCTGGCCGTTGGTCACTGTTTGGTCAGTGTTTGGTTGACAGTTGGTCAATGTTTGGTCAACTGTTGGTCAACCATTGGCCTTCCTGACCAGGAGGGCACACAGCTTCCTCGTGGCTGGCTGTTGGCCAACTGTTGGTCAACCACTGGTCAACTGTTGGTCAATGGGTGGTCAACCGTTGACCTTAGTGGGCAGGAGGGCACAATGCTGACTTGTGGCTGGCCGTTGGTCAACCATTGGTCACTGTTTGGTCAGTGTTTGGTTGACAGTTGGTCAATGTTTGGTCAACTGTTGGTCAACCATTGGCCTTCCTGGCCAGGAGGGCACACTGCTGGCTTGTGGCTGACCGTTGTTCAGCTGTTGGTCAACCACTGGTCAACTGTTGGTCAATGGTTGGTCAATGGTTGGTCAACCGTTGACCTCAGTGGGCAGGAGGGCACAATGCTGACTTGTGGCTGACCGTTGGTCAGCCGTTGGCCAGTGGCTGATCAGTCTTTGCTCAACGTTTGGTCGATGGTTGGTAAATGTTTGGTCAACCGTTGAGCCATCTTTGGTCAATGTTTGGTCAACTCCTGGTCAACGTTTGGTCAACTCCTGGTCAACATTTGCTCAACCATTGGTCAACGTTTGCTCAACCATTGACCTTGCTGGCCGTGCGGGCGCACTGCTGGCTCACTGCTCAGTCCACCGGCGGTCGGTGGGACCTCACACAGACCCCCCCCGCCCTCCACCCGGCACGGTGGGGCAGAGCTGCCCCCCTCACCCCCCCGCTCTCTCCCCACAGGCTCCGCAGCCCCAGAGCTCTCTGCAGCGCGGCATCCCCACCTCAGCCCGCTCCATGCTCTCCAACTTCGCGCAGGCGCCGCAGCTCTCGGTGGCGGGGGGGCTGCTCGGCATGCCAGGTAAGACCCGCTGCGTCGGGGTGGGGGTGGGTCCCGGGGGTTGGGGTCTCTATGAGCCCACGCTTCCCCACCTCTCTTGTCTCCCCCGCAGGCGTTAACATCGCGTATCTGAACGCCGGCATCGGGGGGCACAAAGCGTCCAGCCTGGCGGACCGGCAGCGCGAGTACCTCCTGGACATGATCCCCCCCCGCTCCATATCGCAGTCCATCAGCGGACAGAAATAGCGCCTGCTGCGCCCCCCCCCCTCCCTTTCCCCCCCCCCTTTCCCCCCCCAACCACACAGGGGTGGATAAAAGACAAACCCATCCCCCCCCCATCCCCCCCCCGGCTCCGTAGCGCTGCGCGGGTCGCTCCCTTTTTGAGCCCCCCCGGCGCTCTCTGTGCTATCATCGCTTTCGGTTGAAGCTCTGTTTGGTTTTTTTTAATGACAAAGCATAGAATTTTTAATTGCATTCTGACCCCCCCCCCCCCCCCGACCCCCCTCCCCCTTTGCTCGATGGATGCTTCCACTTTCGGTTTTCTTTTTATGCCTTTTTTTCCCCCCCCTCCCCCCCCCTTTTCCAGTGGGGGGGAAACCACCGCCCCCCCCCAAAACAAAACCCACATTGCCCAATTTGGGGGGGGGGGGGTCTGGGATGCGCTCCCTTTGCACTTAACTCACACTACGGAGCCCCCCCCTCCGCGGTGCCCCCCCCCCCCCCACCCCGGTGCAGCGGTGCCTGGAAGGGGCTCTGAGAGTTTGGGGGGGTTTTGTTATTGTTACCCCCCCCTCCCCTTTTTCCCCTCCCCCCCCCCCCCCCTCCTCCCCAACGTCAGAACTTCTCGTGTGCAATTCTCAATGCGTTGTGGGGCTGTGGGGCCCCCCCGAACCCCCCCCCCCTCTGTCCCATAAGCACTTAAACCCAAGGGGGGGTGGGGGGGTTGTTTGGGAACGGCGCAGCGTCGTGGCGGATCTCTCGATATACATATATCTATTTTTGGTGTTTTGGTCGGTTTTGCTCCCATTGAGATGATTCCCCCCCCCCCCCCCCCACAGCCCCCCCCCCGACAGCCCTCGGGCCGTTGGGCTTTGGCCCAAATTCCTCCTTTTTTGCCCCAATCCCTCATTGGTACCCAAACCTCACCGTCTGTTCCCCCATTTCCTCCTTTTCCTGAACCCACTTTTCCCAAATTCCTCCTTTTTCGCCCCAAATCTCTCCATTTTTGCCCCCAAATCCCTCATTTCCCCCCAATTCCTCCATTCCTTCCCCAAATCTCTTTGTTTTTGCCCTGAAATCCCTCCTTTTTTGCCCCAAATCTCTCCTTTTCCCCAAACCTCTGTCCCAAATCTCCTTTTATTGCCCCAAATCCTTCCTTTCTTCCCCCAAATCTCTCCATTTTTACCCCAAACCCCTCCTTATCCCCAAACCTCTGTCACCAAATCTCTCTCTTTTTTGCCCCAAATCCTTTTTTTGCCCCAAAATCCCTCCTTTTACCCAAATTCCTCCTTTTCTTAACACAAACCTGTCCTTCCCCCCCCCCCAAATCTCTCACTTTTCCCCCCAAAATCTTTCTTTTGCCCCAAATTTCTCTTTTTTTGCCCCAAATTTCTCTTTTTTTGCCCCAAATCTCTCCTTTTTTGCCCCAAATCTCTCCTTTTTTGCCCCAAATCTTTCTTTTTTGCCCCCAATTCCTCCTTTTATTGCCCCAAATCCTTCCTTTCTTCCCCCAAATCTCTCCATTTTTACCCCAAACCCCTCCTTATCCCCAAACCTCTTTCCCCAAACCTCTCCCTTTTTGCCCCAAATCTCTCCTATTTCCCCCCAAACCCCTCCTTTCCCAAATTCCTTTCCCCCAAATCTCTCATTTTCCCCCCAAATCTCTTTATTTGTGCCCCCAAACCTCTCCTTCTCCCCAAACCTTCCCCCAAACCCCTCCATTTCCCCCCCCAAACCCCTCCATTTCTCCCCCAAACCCCTCCATTTCCCCCCCAAACCCCTTTTTATCCCCAAACCCCTCCATTTCCCCCCCAAAACCCCTCCATTTCCCCCCAAACCCCTCCATTTCCCCCCCAAACCCCTTTTTATCCCCAAACCCTTTCCCCCCCCCCCTCCCTTTACCCAAATCCTCCCCCCCTCCCCCTTTACCCCCCCCCATATCCCTCCCTTCCCTCTCCCATCCCTCAGCTCCAGAGCAGCGCAGCCGCCCCCCCCCTCCCCCCCCTCCCGTGAGAACCCATCAATCCCCCCCTCCTCCCTCCCCCCCCCCCAAAAAAAGCCCATTTTCAGACAAAAAGAGCAGAGAAACGAAGTGCAATAGCGGAGCTCCTCCGCGCGGCGCTGCGCCCCATTGGTGCTACGGGGACCCCCCCGGCGGGCGCTGCCCGGCGCCGGCTCCGACCCTTCCCCCCCCCCCCACACCCCCCCCAATTCCTCCTCAACCCCCTCCCCTTCTCCTCCCCCACCCCCCATTTAAAAGCGAATCGCCTTTTTTTCGTTAATTATTATTAATTTTCCTCCTTTTTTTTTTTTTTTTGTTCGTTTTGTTTGGTTTTTTTTTCCTTTCGTTCCCGCTGTAGTTTAGGGCCGCTTGTGAAACGCTTTCGGGGTTTTCTTTCGGTTTGGTCCCCCCCCCCAACCAACCCCTCACCCCCCCCCCCCCCCGACCCCCCCCCTCCCAGCTCCTAATTAGCGTGAGGTGTTGCTGCAGGTGTCGTTCATGAGGGCTCCGCTCTGTAAATAGGCCGTTCAGTCGACGCGTTAAGAAAAAAAAAACAAAAGTGGAAAAAAAAAAAACCGCAAAAAAAAAAAAAAAAAGGGAAAAAAAAAAAAAAAAGGAAAAAAGACGAAAGGAAATAATTAAAAAAAAAAGAACGTCGCGTAGAAAAAAAAAACGGAGAAAGGACGAAAAAAAGGGTGGAAAAAAAACGAGAAAACGCAAAAAAAAAAAAAAAAAGAAATACTCCGAAAAAGAAAGAAAAGGGGCGGAGCCGACGCGGAGCCCCCCGGGGTGGGGGGGGGGGATGGAGGGGGGGGGTCTGAGGGGGGGTCGCCGTGTGACGGGGCCGTGAGCCGTGCGGGCGGGGACCGGCTGGGGGTTCCCCCCCCCCTCCCCGATTCTGTGCCTTCACACACGCGGACCCCCCCCCTCCTCCCCCCTCCCCTTCCCCTCCCCCCCCTCCCCCCTTTACCCCCTCCCCTCCTCTCCCCCCCCCCCCCCCCCATCCCCCCAAATATGGCCCCACAGCGCGGGGGGAGGGCCGGGAGGGGGGGGCGGGGAGGGGGGGGGGGGAGGGGAGGGGCCGAGTATTATAACTGTAACTGTATTTGCACTGTTTTTCTTATTGCATTGGCATATATACAATATCCATCTATACCCGCCCTGTGCGCCTCCTGCATCGCCACCCACACAATGAGCCCCCCCAGGGGGTGGGGCGGGGGGCCCCAATGGCTGCTGGGTCCGCTCTGTGCCCCCCCCCCCAATGGCTGCTGGGTCCGCTCTGTGCCCCCCCCACCCCCCCATGGGTTCTGGGATCCACTCTGTGCCCCTCTTCTCCCCCCCCCAATGGCTGCTGGGATCCACTCCCTCCCCCCCCCCCCAATGGGTACCAGAATCCATTGCCCCCCCCAACCCCAAATCTGTGCCCCCCCCAATGGCTGCTGGGATCCACTCTGTGCCCCCCCACCCCCCAAAGGGTACCAGGATCCATTGCCCCCCCCCCCCACTCAAATCTATGCCCCCCCCCAGTAGGTGCTGGGATTCACTCTGTGCCCCCCCCAGATCTATGCCCCCCCCCAGTGGCTGCTGGATCCACTCTGTGCCCCTCTTCCCCCCCCCCCCCCCCCCCCCCCAATGGCTGTTGGATCCACTCCCTCCCCCCCCAGTGGGTACCAGAATCCATTGCCCCCCCCAGCCCCAAATCTATGCTCCCCCCCCCAGTAGGTTCTGGGATTCACTCCGTGCCCCCCCAAATCTGTGCCCCCCCCAATGGCTGCTGGATCCACTCCCTGCTCCCCCCCCCCCCAAATCTATGCTCCCCCCCCTCCAGTAGGTGCTGGGATTCACTCTTTGCCCCCCCCCCCAAATCTGTACCCCACCCCCCCCAATGGCTGCTGGATCCACTCTGTGCCCCTATTCCCCCCCCCCCCCAATGGCTGCTGGGATCCACTCCCTCCCCCTCCCAATGGGTACCAGGATCCATTGCCCCCCCCCCCAGTAGGTGCTGGGATTCACTCTGTGCCCCCCCTCAAATCTGTGCCCCCCCTCCCCCCCCTCCCCCCACAATGGCTGCTGGGATCCACTCCCTGCCCCCCCCCCCCCCCCCCCAAAGGGTACCAGGATCCATTGCCCCCCCCCCCAAATCTCCCCAAATCTATGCCCCCTCAATAGGTGCTGGGATCCACTGTGCCCCCCCCAATGGGTGCTGGGATCTGCCCTTTACTCCCCCCCCCCCCCCAAAGCTGTTACCCCCCCAATGGGTGCTGGGATCAGCATTCTGCCCCCCCCCCCCCCCCCCCCCCCCCAGTGCTGATGGGGCCCAAATTCAGCCCAACCCCCCACGTGGGGATTTTATGGGGTGTTATGGGGTGTTTGTTATGGGGTTGTGTCCCCCCCCACAGGGAGGGGATAGATTGGATGGAATTAGGGGGGGGGGCGGGGGGGGGTTTGCTACAAAACCGTCTTTATTTAGCAAAAAAGAGTGAGGTACAAAAAGCCCCCAGGAGGGGAAGGCACTGCGGGGGGGGCAGAGGTGGGGCTGGGGCGGATATGGGGGCAGTGGGGCGGATATGGGGACATGAAGATGGATATGGGGACATGAAGATGGACATGGGGGGGGCAGAGCTCCTAATGGGGCTGGGACGGATGTGGGGACATCGGGGTGGATATGGGGACATTGGGGTGGATTTGGGGTCATTGGGGTGGATATGGGATATGGATATGGGCATCGGGATGGATGTGGGACATCAGGATGGATATGGGGACATTGGGATGGATATAGGAACATTAGGATGGGTGTGGGGACATTGGGATAGATATGGGGACATTGGAATGTATATAAGGACATTGGGATGGATATGGGGACATTGGGGCGGCTGTGGGATGTGAGAGGTCGGGGTGGATATGGGGACATTGGGACGGATATAGTGACATTGGGGTGGATTTGGGGTCATTGGGGTGGAAATGGGGACATCGGGGTGGATGAGGGACATCGGAATGTATATAGGGACATTGGGGTGGATGTGGGACATCAGGATGGGTATGGGGACATCGGAATGTATATAGGGACATTGGGATGGAGATGGGGACATTGGGATGGATATGGGACATGTGGGGACATTGGGATGGATGTGGGGACATTGGGATGGATGTGGGGACATGGGGATGGATATGGGGACATGGGGATGGATATGGGGACATTGGAATGTATATAGGGCCATCGGGATGGCTATGGGGCCATCGGGGCGGCTGTGGGATGTGGGAGGTCGGGGTGGCCGTGGGGCCATCGGGATGGCCGTGGATTCCCCGGGACGGCCGCGGGGACCGCAGCCGGACGGCCGGACGGACAGATGGACAGATGGACAGCCGGACGGACAGATGGACAGCCGGACGGACAGATGGACAGATGGACAGCCGGACGGACAGATGGACAGATGGACGGCCGGACGGACAGATGGACAGATGGACAGCCGGACGGACAGCCGGACGGCCGGACGGCCGCGGGGCGGCCCTACAGGCGGATGCGCCCCGTGACGATGCCGTCCCACTGCGCCGCCCCCATGGGCTCATAGGCGGCCGCCGCGGTGTTCAGCAGCAGCAGCGGAGCGGACAGCCGGGAGGGATCGCAGCCCTCCTGGGCGAGCAGCGCCTTCCGCTGCTTGAAGGTGGCCGTCACCTCCAGGCGCTCCTACGGCACAGCGCGGCGGCGGCGTCGGCCACGGACACAGCGCGGCCGCCCCGTACCGCTATGGGGCCACCCACGGACCCCACACTGAGACCGCCCCACGGACCCCACCGGGGGGTCACCCCGGGACCCCACACCGGCACCACCCCACACCCCATGGGCTCACCCCGTTCCCTCTCACACTGAGGTCACCCCATGACCCCACACCGGGGCCACCCCACACCCCATGGGCTCACCCCGCAATCCCCCACACTGAGGTCACCCCACACCCCATAGAGGTCACCCCTTCCCTCTCACACTGAGGTCACCCCACACCCCATGGGCTCACCCCACAATCCCCCACACTGAGGTCACCCCACACCCCATAGGGGTCACCCCTTCCCTCTCACACTGCGGTCCCCCCACGACCCCCCACTGGTACCGCCCCCCACCCCATGGGGTCACCCCGTTCCCTCTCACATAATGGTCCCACCACGACCCCACACTGAGGTCACCCTATGTCCCCCCACAATGGGGTCCCCCCATAGACTCCACACTGGAACCACCACATGACCCCATTGTGGGGGGCACCCCATGACCCCACACCCCATGGGGTCACCCCATTCCCTCTCACACCGCGGTCCCCCCACAACCCCACACTGAGGTCCCCCCATTCCCTCTCACACCGCAGTCCCCCCACAACCCCACAATGGGGTCCCCCCATTCCCTCTCACACCGCGGCCCCCCCACAACCCCACAATGGGGTCCCCCCATTCCCTCTCACACTGCAGTCCCCCCACGACCCCACAATGGGGTCCCCCCATTCCCTCTCACACCGCGGTCCCCCCACGACCCCACACTGAGGTCACCCCACACCCCATAGGGGTCACCCATTCCCTCTCACACCGCAGTCCCCCCACAACCCCACAATGGGGTCCCCCCATTCCCTCTCACACTGCAGTCCCCCCACGACCCCACAATGGGGTCCCCCATTCCCTCTCACACCGCGGTCCCCCCACGACCCCACACTGAGGTCACCCCACATCCCATAGGGGTCACCCATTCCCTCTCACACCGCGGCCCCCCCACGACCCCACAATGGGGTCCCCCCATTCCCTCTCACACCGCGGCCCCCCCACGACCCCACAATGGGGTCCCCCCATTCCCTCTCACATCACGATCCCCCCACGACCCCACAATGGGGTCCCCCATCGCCCCGCGGGGTGACCCTTTACCTGCAGCCGGATGAAGCGCGGCCACGCGTATGGCGGCAGCACTGCAGCCACGTGTCGGAACAGCTCCGCGCCGTCCAGCGCCCATCCGGGGCGCAGCACCACCGCCGCCATCCCTGCGCGGCCCTCGTGGCCTTCCGGGGGGGTGGGGGGGGACAGAGCAGATTGGGGGGCCCGGCTGTGTATGGGGGGGGGGCTGTGGGGCGGGGGGGGTGCGGGGGGTACCTGGCACGGTGACGCCGTACACGGTGGCCTCCTGCAGTGCCGCGTGCGCCAGCAGCGCCTCCGCAACCTCCGTGGTGGCCACGTTCTCTCCTTTCCACCTGTGGGGTCCGACAGTGCTGTGCAGTGGGGCTGTGGGTCCTATGGGGCTGTGGGTCCCATAGGGCGGTGGGTCCCATAGGGCTGCGGGTGCCATAGGGTCATGGGTGCCATGGGGCTGTGGGTCCCATAGGGCTGCGGGTGCCACAGGGTCGTGGGTCCCATACAGCTGTGGGTGCCATAGGGTCATGGGTGCCATAGGGCTGTGGGTCTCATGGGGCTGTGGGTCCCATACAGCTGTGGGTGCCATGGGGCTGTGGGTCTCATGGGGCTGTGGGTCCCATAGGGATGTGGGTGCCATAGGGCCACAGATCCCATAGAGCTGTGGGTCCCATAGGGCTATCAATCCCATATGGCCGCGGTTCCCATATGGCCATGGTTCCTGTATGGCCATAGCTCCCATATGGTCGTGGTTCCCATATGGCTGCGGTTCCCATATGGCGGCGGTTCCCATATAGCCATGGTTCCCATATGGTGGCGGTTCCCATATGGCCGCAGTTCCCATATGGTGGCGGTTCCCATATGGCCGCGGTTCCCATATGACCGTGGTTCCCATATGGTGGCGGTTCCCATATGGCCGCGGTTCCCATATGGCCGCGGTTCCCATATAGCCATGGTTCCCGTATGGCCGTGGTTCCCATATAGCCATGGTTCCCATATAGCCATGGTTCCCATATGGCCGCGGTTCCCATATGGCCGCGGTTCCCATACGGCCGCGGTTCCCATATGGCCGCGGTTCCTGTATGTCCATAGCTCCCATATGGCCATGGTTCCCATACGGCGGCGGTTCCCATACGGCGGCGCTGACCTGAAGGTGTCCCCGATGCGGTCGCAGAAGCGCACGAAGCCGTCGCAGTCCTCCTCCATCAGATCCCCGGTGCTGAAGAAGGTGTCGCCGTCCGCAAACGCCCCCCGCAGCAGTTTCTGCTCCGACAGCTCCGGGCTGCCCGCATAGCCCAGGAACGGCGTCCGCGGCGTCACCGGAGCGATCAGCAGCCCCGGCTCCCCTGGGGGCGCCGACCTCAGCGTCAGCACAGCACACCCCGTTGCACCCCCACCCCACCCCACCCCATCCACCCCACCCCACCCCAACCCATCCCATCCCAACCCATCTCATCCTCATCTCCATCCCCATCCCCATCCCACCCCACCCCACCCACCCCACCCCATCCCATCCCACCCCACCCCATCCCAACCCATCTCATCCTCATCTCCATCCCTATCCCCATCCCAACCTCATCTCCATCCCCATCCCACCCCATCCCAACCCATCTCATCCTCATCTCCATCCCATCCTCATCTCCATCCCCATCCCATCCCAACCCACCCCATCCCACCCCACCCCACCCCATCCCATCTTCATCTCCATCCCATCCTCATCTCCATCCCCATCCCACCCCATCCCAACCCATCCTCATCCCAATCCATTCCATCCTCATCTCCATCGCCATCCCATCCCATCCCATCTTCATCCAATCCTCATCTCCATCCCCATCCCCATCCCACCCCACCCCATCCCACCCCACCCCATCCCAACCCATCCCACCCCAACCCAACCCATCTCATCCTCATCTCCATCCCTATCCCCAACCCATCCTCATCTCCATCCCCATCCTATCCCAACCCATCCCATCCCATCCCCATCCCAACCCATCTCATCCTCATCTCCATTCTCATCCCCACCCCATCCCATCTTCATCTTCATCTCCACCCCATCCCATCCCATCCCCATCCCATCTTCATCTTCATCTCCATCTCCATCCCATGCTCATCTCCATCCCCATCCCCATCCCACCCCATCCCAACTCCATCCTCATCCCAATCCATCCCATCCCATCTTCATCTTCACCTCCATCCCATCCCATCCTATTCCATCCCCATCTGACACCAATTCCCACCCCCATCCCCATCCTATCCCATCCCAACCCACCCCATCTTCATCTTCATCCCATCCCATCCCAACCCCATCCCATCCCATTCCACCCCACCCCACCCCATCCCATCCCACCCCAATCCTATCCCATCTCACCCCACCCCATCCCATCCCATCCCATCTTCTTCATGTTCATCCCCACCCCATCCCCATCCCATCTTCATCTCCATCCCATCCCATCCCCACCCCAATCCCACCCCAATCCCACCCCCCCCCCCCCCCCCCCCTCACCCGGCCGCACTCGGATGCAGCGCCCCCTCTCATCGCGCACCACCGCTCCCTCGGCCACATCGTACCGCACGATCTCAAAGGGCGAAAAGAGCTGCAAAGTGGGGGGGAGGGGGGGGCGAATCGAGAGGGCTCCGAACGCGGGGAGGGGGCGCCGAGAGCGGCCCGGGACCCCCCCGCCCCCCACCTTATAGATGAAGCTGCTCCGCCCCACGGCGCCGGGGGTCCCGGTGTAGTTGAACAGCGTCACGTTGCCCTCCGTCATCCCATACGTCTCCACGACGCGCAGCGGTCCGAAGCGCCGCACGAAACCCCTCCATACGTCCGGGCGGAGTCCGCTGCCCACCGCCAACCGCACGCGGTGCCGCCGCTCTGACGGGCACTGCGGGGGGGGGGGG
>NC_052556.1:2371126-2501590 GCF_016699485.2 Gallus gallus
GTTGGAGAAGTTCATCTTCAGCCATTGCCACTCAAGGAGGAGAGAGCGTTCCATTATCCCCGTTATCAGGAAGCATCTTCCTGCTGCTTTTTAAATGCAGAGCAGCAGTACCTCTCACAATGCCTGGCTTGCTCCGCCGGGATCACCAAATTGACTGCTTCCGTGTAGGAGTGAGGCTGTGCCACAGCTCGTGTGCCTATTATTCCTAGTAGAAATAAATAATAATAAAGCAGTGATCTCTTTCCTTTCCTCCAGACAGATGCTGCTCCGCAGAGCTGTCAGCTTGTCACTCAGCAGTGGTTTCCAAAGGCAACCAAGTCAAAGTGGTCCCAGGCAGCGCCTGATGGGTTTTTGATACCAGGCTGAGCTCCCAGGCCAGAGGCAGAGATGCTCCTTGTGGAAACGTCCATTTTTCATAGTATCATAGAACCACTGAGGTTGGAAATGACCTCTGAGGTCACCAAGACCAAGCCCAACCCTCTCCACTATGCCCACTCATAGAATCCTTGAATTATTAAGGAGAAGACCCACCAAGTCCAACCATCATCTCATCCTCCTATTCGCACTCATAGAGCCATTAAGGCCAGAAAAGAATTCCAAGATCCCCAACCCCAACCCATCCCCACCATGGCCACTAACCATGTCCCTCTGAAAAACCCTTTGGCTTAATTTATGAGATACCAGCAACAAGTCATGCTGGAAAGAAGTCTGCGCACAGACCATCCGCTGTCCTTGTTCCTGTGTGACCATCATGGAGCCCTCCATGCTCTTCCTCCCACTGTGTCACAAGAACAGGAGCGTGGGGAGGGGTACGCAGTGCCCCGTGCTTGTGGGTGTGTCGGTGTAATGCACTGCAGCTTCTAAGGAGCAGCCAATCTCAATAAAAGAAAAGAGTCCAAATGCTCCCCTGGTGTCTGTTTGCAGTGCTCTTATGGGGCCCGAGGGAAAGCAGGGAGGGAGCAGAAGAGCGCTGTCTGCATCCTATGGCCAGGAGCTATTAGGGGATGAGGCAACACTTATCACATTAGAGAACAACAGCACAGAGCATGGGGCACACTGTGCTCCCAGGCTCACACACACACACACACACACAAACACACACACACACACACACTCGGATGCTTTATAGGGCAGCAGAATCAGCATTCACTTTACCACTGACCTGGATTGTGAGCATGATGGAACTCCGGCGCTGCTCTGAGCTCATGGCAACCAACGCATGCCCGGGGCAATGCTGCTCACATCACCCCACTGAGCGGTGTGAATGGGGTCAGACGTCGGGTGGTGGAGTTCCTGTGCTCAGCCAAAGTCCTTTGGAAAGCAAAATGGGAACAGAGCAAAGAGGCAGCGTCCAGAGGGTGAGTCACGGTGGGTGTGTGAATTAGCAGCTCAATTAGCACAGGGCTTTAAGGGCTGAGTTTGCTGGTGCTGTCCGGGAAGGCAACATGCAGCTCGCACTAATTTGGCCTTTGTCAGGAAGAAGAATCACCAGCAAGGAAGAAAAAACCCTTCTGGGATGAGGAAGCGGTGTGGTGGCAGCGGTCATTGAGCATCAGGAATCAGCCCGTGTCATTGGCAGCGTCTCCTGGATGGGTGTCCCAGGGCACGGCGTGCTCTGACAGCTGGGGATGTGAATTTGGAAATGCTATTTCTCTTTTTTTTCCCCCCAAATTTTGGACGTACTGTTGCAGCACTGCAAGTCCGTGTTCTCCAGATTCAGTTTCTTATAGACTCCAAACATGAGGTCCAAGTCAATGGCGTGGAGTTGTGGTTACTGCTTTCCTCTCATTGATCCGCACACCCAACCGAGGGCCTGGGGGCTCCTCCCCGCACACTACCCATGGGCTCCACGCTGATCTTTGGGATCAGCATAGCCAGATTATTCCAAATGGCTCTAAATGCCTCTGCTAATTGAACTCGCAGCCCTGAACACTGACCCGTGGATGGAAACCAGGTCAGGATGAAGCCATTGATGGGCTCAATCACTGTCCAGCACTGAGTACATCCCCACTGACCACCTTGGGGTGCTGAGACCCCCAGCGCTCAGCCCCAGCCCCACTGCAGACTGATTATCACTTTCTTCACCCTGTAAACTGAATGTCTCTGCAGATCTCAATGGATTCCAAAGGGAATTTAAGGCATCTACACTTCAGTTGCTTGCACTTAGCGCGATAAACCCCTCCTCCAATGCAAAACATGAGAGCCTTCACCTCTCTGCACACATCTGCTGTGTTTTTCACGAACAGTCAGAGGAATAAAATGGGAATGAGTCATGGAGAAACTTCTCCCCGCAACACAGGAGAGCAGAAATGCACTGCACTCAGCTTCGTTACCAGCATGGCAATGCCAAATCAAAGCATCAGCCACACACACCGGTGTCAGAGGCACTCCTGACCTTCGCCCAGCAAAGGTCCACAGGGTGCTCAGCAGAGGATGCTCTGTGCCACAGAGCTCTCCCGCTCCATCCTCCTGCCCCAGCGCTGGTCATTATCTCTTCCTGCAGAGTTGCTCTTTACAGCTGCTGGAATAGCTCTCTGCTGTTTGGGGTTTGCTTGCTGATGCCTTTATCGGGCTTCCAGCACATCCAGCCCTTCCCAGGTCTGAGTGTCTCATTTGTGTTCCCAATCCTCAGCCATAGCTATGCACAGATTATGGATTTTGCTTGGGATGCAACACATCATGGCTGCCTGTAAGAATTCGCCTTTTGCTGCGGAGTGCCCAGCTGTGAAATCGCACCGGGTTGCATTAAAGGAGCTTAAGAACAATGCACCCTCACGCTCGATCCCATCTAACCATGAATGTCACCATCTGCTCCGGTTCTGTGTGCCATGGTGACCCAGAGCTGCTGTCCCAGCGCAATGCTGTCACACCATGGGACCGCTCCTTGCAGCCCCATTTATCCTCATTTTGGTGTATCAGAGGTTTCCCATCTCCTTATCCAGGGCTGCATCCCACAGAGGAGGGGTGGAGGAGTCCAAACCTCTGAGCTTTGTGCTACGCTGAGCCCATTGGGGCGATGAGAAAGCGATGCTCCTTAAGTCAGACATCATACCCAAACAGAAGGAGCAGAGCTCTATCTCTGAGCACTTTTAGCAGCGGTTTTGCTGGGATTTTTCTCTATTCAGTGGTTTCTTTACAGCATACAAACCTGCAGAGCTTTCCCTTGTAATGTGTTTATAGCCAGCCCAAAGCTCCCTGATGTCTGTGTAATGAGCCCCATGTATGTATAATTTAGGATATGTTTAATCTTCCTGCTTTAGTAATAAAAAATTTACTCTTTTGGTTGGTTTGGGGCTCTTTCTAAACTATCTCCACTTTTTGTTTCTTCCAGGCTGACCCAGAGATCCCATGCGGTGGAGTCAGGCTGTTCCAGTCAGGATGGGGATTAATTGACGAACCGGAGATGACGACCTTTGTTGGGATGAGACTGCATCTCTCTGTTATTCCCTGTTTTTTTTTGCTTCAAGTCCTCTCTGTGCGCGGTTTGCTTCCCTCCAACCCGAGATGGATGGAGCGCGGATTTAATGAGGTCGTGTTTTCCCACCAGTTCCATTTGCAGCCATTTAATGTTCAGCTCAGAGCAGGAGATTGAGTTAAAGGCTATTTAAAAGTCTATGATGCAGACAAGCATTCTGCCCAGTCCTTGTTCCTTTACATATTTGTTAATGAGCCTCTCCAGGGTAAAGGTGAGGTTTATGGTTCGCTTCTTGGAGGAGAAGCCAATTTCATCATTCTGGGTTATGCTGCTCTGATACTGAGATGCCGCTCCTCACACACAGAGCGTGTGCATATTCTGCACAGGGGTAAAAACAAAGAAAAAATCCTGGCAAATGTGGTGTTCTTCAGAGGGTGTTGTGCTTGATGGAGACATTGAGGGTGGGATGAGCATCGCTGAATGAGGACAGTTCTTCCCCATCCTGGTTGCTGCATGGGGGGGACACCCAGAGCCAGAATGGAAATGTCTGCTTGGTGTCTTGCACAGTTCCCAGCTAAGTGGGGACACCAGGGGCTGTCCCGGTAGCTGCACATTGGTAATCTCCCACCCAGGAGACAGGGCCTGGAGGAGTTCACTTCCTGCACGTGCACCCGAACCCCTCCGTGGTCCCCAAATGAGACGAGTGCTGGACAGCTCCAACTCTCCAATGCTGGAGATGTCCCTCATTTACACACATCTGTAGGCCCACAGCAGCTTCATGGAACCTTACAGCTATGGAATGGTTGGGCTGGAAGGGACCTCAAAGATCATCTAATTCCAAGGCCCCCTGCCCTGGGCAGCGTTGCCAACCACTAATTCAGGCACCACATCAGAGTGCCCGGAGTCCCATCCAACCCAGCCTTGAGCACCTCCAGGGATGGGGCAGCCACCCTACTACCATCTACTCATTTGCCACAGCGAAAGTATATCAGCAAGGAATGACTCCCATCTCAAAGCTAAGCCCTGAGGCTGAGGTCTGCAGCAACACCCCCAGCTCCACACCAAGAGATGTGAGCAGCGCTTCTCCATCCTCAGCTGCTCCTGTTTCTCCATGGAGAGGTTGGACTGCTGCCATGGCAGTGCCCATTAAACTCTTGCTGTGCATACCGGAGGGGAAGACCTGGTGTAGCAGAAATGCTAAGTCACAGCTTGAAACAATGATTGAGCACCTGATGGGAAGGCAGGGCCAGCCCAGGGGAGCTCAGGTGCATGCAATGTACCTGAGTGACTGGAAGGGATGCAGCCAGGATCCACCCCTTCCCAGATCTCATTAAAGGGTTGGTAGTGGAGGTGAGGGTATCTTGTTGGATGTCTCTGTATGCCTGAGGCCTTCTGATGGTAAGCAGCTTCTTTTGTTTATTTCTGTGCCCACGGTTGTTACATTTGATCAAATGCTCACCTGTTGCAGTCTGGGACCTTGTTGTTCTGCTATTATTGCTGTGCTTTCTGTTGTGTTACATCTGGGGGTGGTGATGACAGTGCTGAAGGCTCTACCTGGCAGCAATGTGGCATTGCAGTGCCTCGTGATAGGTCAGGGAGGACCCACAAGCAGAGGAAAGGTTGGGCAGTGCGCTCCTGGAGTTACAGCAGCTCCATCCCAGTGTGTCCACCCTCACCACACCTCTCAATCTGCCCTATGTATTCCTGAAGTACTCAGCATGGTGACACGTGGCAATGCTCTGAAATCCTGAGCCACGCAGTGTGGGGACCCATGTGTAGCATCCACCAAGACCCCATGGTGTCCCACCCCCGGGTCACAGCTCAGACCTCTATGCTCTGTTCCCATAGAGGCTGATGGACGTGGCCACCCCTACTTCTGGGGCTCTGCAGTTTGAAGGCACTGTGAAGGGAGAGCTCTCTGCCACGTCCCTTTGGACCCTTTGAAGCTCTTTTACTCTGCGTTCTGTCTCTGCTGCTGTCAGGTTATTCGTTTTCTCTGTCAAAACCTTTTTATTCACTGGGAGTCTCAGCAGGGTTCTTCGCTGGTTAATATTGCTGATTAAATTCCGTCGTCTCCAATGTAAATATTCAGAGACTTTCCCGTCTTCCCACCATTCAAATAGTGCAGAGCACATGGGTGGTGTAGGAATTAATTGGAAGGGACTAAATCAGTGCAGGGCATGTGCTGACAGGGACAGGGGGGACACCTAGCAATGCCATCGGGACCCCAAGCAGCTCCCAAATGCTGCCCCTCCTGCCCCATAACCCTGATGGGGAGTGCTGTGCCTGCAATCCAGTGCAGGGAGGAAGCAAAGTGAGATGATGGTGAGAAAAGCCCTCCATGCATGCTGCCTTTCATTGCAATAGCAGCACTTGGTGCTGCAGGGCAGGTGAGGGCAATGAGTCAGCCCTGGAGCTCCTCCAGCCCCGATGCCTCCAGGAGAAGAGCTGGGGGGGAGAGCCGCCCCTCCTGGCACTGTTCCTCCTCATCTGAAGGATTCTTCTGGGGCTGAGCTGCTGACTTCAGCCCTCACCACCCGCTGGGATTTATGAAGCACCATTGAATATTTCATTCGGTGCAAGGATCTGCCCTGAGGACCTGATGCTGGAGGAGGAGGAATCTGGAGGTGGTCTCAGATGAGAGCCAGGCTTCTCCCTAAAACCCATTTCTTCTGCAGCTTACAGCAATAATTCCTCTCCTGCTTATGGGAGAAAGCAGACGCTCCTTGAAGGGCTTTACCTCTTGTGTCAATGGGAGAACACTCCTAAAGAGGGTCATAAATCTCAGATGAACGCCGAGCAATGAGAGCGAAACGTGCTGGGGGCTGTGGGGAGGGGTGTCACCTCCCCAAAGGAAGGGATGGATGTGGATAGTAGCAAACCTCACCCAAGCAAAGAGGTTCAGAGGGATTTCGCTCAGCTGGTGCCCATGGGGCAGCATCCTCTTGATGTAAACACCCAATATTGGCCATTCTGCTGAAGCCCAGCAGCTCATTTTCTCCCCTTCCTCCTCCATCAGGCCGTTCTGTCTGTCTCCGGGCAGAGGAATGGCATTCTTTTCTCTGCTGTACGACAGACCATAAATCCTGGTGAGTATCGATCCCAGTGGCCAAAGGCTGACATTGCTTTGCCAAAGGGGAGTGCAGCATGGCATGTCGCTCCGGCACGGCGCGACGGAGAGGAGCTCTTATTGATTTCGCTCTGCGTCGCGAAGCCCTTCCCCTTTCCTGCATTAAGGGCTAATTTTAGGCTGAGATGATGTGATAATGGGGTTGTGCTCATCGTGCTGCAATTCCCGTCCACCCCTGGGTGCCACCACTGCGTCCTCCACTGTCCCCACCTCTCCTGCTCTGTCCCCAGAGGCTCTGCATCCCCTCTCTCCTCCAAAGAAAGCACCAGAAATATGGAGGAAATGGAACCCCATCTCATCGTGCCCTGCTCACCCCAACCTGCTCCATCCTCACTGCTCTCCTGCTCCCCTTGCGCAAGGGCTGGAGCTTAAATGCAGCTCCAGGAGGTGCAGAGGGGGAAATGCTGCTCATTGCTGTGGTTTTTCACAGCTCTGCCAACCAATGGAGCAGCAATCAGATCCAGCTGTGACCCAAAGACATTGCATGGGTTGGTGCCATCCTGACCACAACCATGGGGGATGCCCAAAGTCTGCAGATCAAGGAGGGGGGGAAACGCATCGCCTCCACTTTGCAGAGCTCTGAAAAACTTTGGCATGGGAATATGGAACGTTGAGGCACTTGTCCCTCTGCTGTCCAAGCAATGACTTTAGCCAGACCTGGTAGCGCTTTGAGCCTGAGCTGATGTAGGAATCAGCACCGAATGCTCCAACTTCAGCCACTGCTGAGCCAGAGCTGCGAACTTCTGCTCAGCTCTTTGATTCCTTCTCCTGCAAACAGCTCCACGGAACAGCTCCGTTTGCAATTTGATCTGAGAACAGTTAATGATCGTTACTGGTAGGGCATCAGATGCTCCTGATCTGTGGAAATAACTTCAGAAACAAGACTCTTTGTCAGGGAATGGAGCGCATCTGCTGTCCCAGACCTTCAAGTATGGCGAAGAGGAACATGACGGAATGTCTTAAAGTACATAGCTGGAGTCACTCTTCCATTAATATCTTATGCTATTCCCAGTGGGACTGTAATTTGGGTTGCCCACACACAGCAAAACTCCATTTTTTGGTCTGTAGGCAATGAAGGGTTTTTGCAATGGTGGGAGAAGGAGGTTAGAAGTGACCCAAGCACAGTGAGACAAAGCAGAGATGCTGGCTTATGGTGATTAATTGAAGAACTTAAAACCAGCCATCCCTGGTCCATCCATCACCATCTTAACAGCAGGCAGCAAAGGAAGGGCGTAAGAGCGGGGAAGCATCCTTCCCAGCCCCCATCAGGCTGTGGCTCAGGGATTCCCCATGCCCAAGATGGTATCTCCAGGTTTAATGGCCCTTGATGCATTTCTCATCCATTAATTCATCCAGCTGCTGTTGACTCCACTCAGGCTGGTAGCATCCACTGTCCTCACCTAACCCCATGCTGGGCACTTCCTTCGGGTGGTTCACAAAACTGGGACAGCACTGGAAATCCAGAGTGCCCCTTTTCTCCTTGGAACTCTTTCTAGGTTCCAGCTGAGGAGAGTGGGGGATGCACAAAGGATGGGATCCAGCCAAGCAGAGGCAACGCAAAGCAACTGCAGAAACGCTCGCCCTCACCCCATCCTCAGTCCATGCTGCTCTAGAGTTCCAGTGGAGTTGGATCACTGACATCCTCAGTTATCCTCATTATGTGCACCTCTGGAGCTCTTGGGTTTGCTCTTGGTCCGGGCTTGTGGCCATGGTAGGATGCCAAGCAGATCATTTCTGCAGAGGTTTCATCCCAGAGTGAGGCATAGCCAGGTCTGTGAGCACCTCATGAAATCCTAGAACCTTGGGATCACGAATCCTGGAATCTTGGAACCACGGAATATCTCAAGTCGAAAAGGACCCCATAAGGATGAAGTCCAACCCCCGCTGATCCTCCACTCGTAGCAGGCTTGGGTGAGGCTGTAACAAAGCTGCAGGACAGAGGGGCTCACACCTGGGATATGGGAAATGGATTCACTCCCTTTCCCTATATTTCCCATTGCACACTGTATCTTCCAGCCTTACAACCTCCCTGGCTCTCTATTTATATCAAAGCAGCGTGCAGGCAGGGAGCAGCGAGCAGACCTATTAGGGAGGGCTAGGCTGCTATAAATAGTGCCATCAGTAATTAGCTGCAGTAATTAGCTTTCCTATTCGTTAACTGGGAGTGCACATAAACAAGGACTGGCAACGTGAAGACAGAGGTACTGAAGCCCACCAGCCAAGGGGTTTAGGTGATGGTAGGGTCCTGCCATGCTGCTCCCCAGCCAGCTGTCCCCACCAGGACACAAATGACAGAGCACAGCCGTGTTGCACCTCTTCCTCTCTCTGGTCATTTTATTAGCTCAATTACCATCCTCCAGAACTCCCAGGATGCTTGCAGGGTGGCTCAGGCACACTTTGCTCCCTGTGGATGCATGGAGCGGATGCAAAGCCTCGGCACAACGGCTCCCTGAGCCCTGGGATCCCGCCAGCCCACCCACCACCTGGCTTCCATCCGCCTGTTCCCATCTCCCCCTGCTTCTGGCCCCGGTTCTCCAGCTTGCCAGGTTCTCTCCCCTGCTGTTCCCCGGATGCTGCTCCTTGAGAATGATTCTCATAGGCATCAGCCCGGCCACGGCCATCTGAGCGGCTTGGTGTTGAATCTGCAGGGATCTAAGCAGGGCCACAGGGCTCCCCCATGAGATCCTGGTAAGCAGCTCAGTGGAGAAGGACCTGGAGGTCCCGGGTGACCAATGGTTGGCCAACAGTTGACCACAAGCCAGCAGTGTGCCCTTGTACCCAAGAAAGCCAGTGACCAACGGTTGACTGATGGTCGACCATGAGCCATGATGGGGAAAGATGGAAGCCTGCGAGGCCAGGGCATGTAGGGTGCTGTGGGGATGCCCAAGAACCCGAAATATGAGCCAAAAAGGTTCCCTTCAGGTGTCTTCTTCCCTGCTTGCCTTCACGTGTCACTTCCAGCCAAGAATGGTGGTTCTTGTCATGCCACCAACAGATTCCAGGGCACGCAGCCTGTGGAAGGAAGCAAGAAAGGACGCAAACCTTGGGAAATTTGGCTTCCCTTTAAGGCAATGCTCAGCTGAGAAGGGTGTGTTGGAACTGCGGACCCACCAACAGTGTCAGAGGAGACGTTTGGCTCCCGAGGCATCTCTGTATAATGGCACACTGTTGCCAGGAGTTTCCCAGATCTGCAGCTGTTTACAGAGATCATTGCTCCTTTTAGAGCTGCTGAAAATCCCCGCTTCTTAAGGCACGTTGTTTCACCATCGCATCAGGAGCTCACGCTGTTGCTGTGTCTTAATGCCTCTCCTATGTTCCCTACCCCAGCCCAGCAATCCCAGCTTCCTCCTCTGTCTTCCCAGCAAAATTCTCGGGGACTTCCACACATTTTTGTCCCCACTGTCCCTGACGTTCCCTTTCCCGGCTCTGCCCCCTCGCTCTGCATTATCCCCACACGCAGCTCTGCTCCGTTTGTCTGAAAGGTTTTCAGGCTCTGAGAGGGGCTCATCCATCAGCCGGAGATTTGGCAGCATTCCTGGGACTGTCAGTTCCCAAGAACAAACAGCTGCAAAGGCACCATCCTCTTCCCGGAATCGGGGAGGAGCACACATGGCTTCAGCCCATTGCAGAGAAACAGCCAAGCAGCAGAACTGCTGCCCTCGAGCCAGCAACGCTCAGCTCAGGGGCTGCTGCTGAACCGATTCGGTCCCCTCTTGTCCCCTCGTTGTCCCCTGCTTGTCCCCTGCTCCTCTTGGGATGTCAGTGCTCCCCAAGCATCACCCCCATCCCCATTGTGTGCTCAGAGCTGCGAGCATGACAGCTTGTGCTCCCAGCAAGGACACCGGACGCGTGTCCTTAGGGGACACAGACGCCTGGAGCCACACGTGTGGCCAGAGCCTTCTCTGAGTGCATCCCAGGCACGAGCCCTCCCCGTGGCTGCTTGCTGTCCTTGGCTCTGAGCACACCTTGCTCCATGCAGCAGGCTCCCATCCCATTGCTGGCACCCAGCCGTCTGCTGGCTCTGCAGCTTGCCCAGCCAGGACATCTCTTTGTCCCAGGAAATTAAATGTGGCTGGGGCTGTTCTGCAGCACTGATATCTGCTGGTGTCACCCGACCCATCGCCATCAAACCCTTCTGCATCCTCTGCAGCCATACCCAGCACACAACTGCGCTCCTGAGCACAAAACCTCCATGTGCTCATCCAAGGAGCACCATTCAGCAGTAATCAAACCCACATGGAGACGGTGCTATGGCCCATCCAGCAGCAATCCCTCAGTCAGCTCGCTCCAGCAGGCATTTGGCTTCCTTATCTTCAAGGAGACATCAGAATATCCACCCCACTGCCCCGGAGTGCTGAGCCCCAGCGATGCCTTCTGCTCACAGGGAGGAAGGTGCAGACCCCCAGGGGCGTGGGGTGCTCCCAGCAGGTCAGGGCATGGAGCTGGAAGCAGGAAGGTTGTGCCACTGGGTGATGTGCATTCCCACGGAGGACTTTAGCATGCTCTCCTCAGGGAGGAGCTGTGCTTTTAGATATTCTGCGTTTGAGGGAAAACCACTCATTCTTTTTCCAGGAAAGTCCCCTTGGCAGCGGTTGCTGTTTCTCCATCCTCACAATGGATGCTTTGCAGAGCACTGTTTGCCTCCTACCCCACTGCAAGACAGCAGAGTGAGACCAGAGCGAAGCCCCCCTGTGCCAACAGCATGGAGGTGGCAAAGCACCCAGGGCTGGCACCAACTCTGGCCTTTGGAGAACTTCACAACTCACTGATTCCCAGGAGAGCTCTGTTCCCACCACTGATGGGAAGCTCTTATCACCACCATCCTCCCTTCACAGCACTTTGCTTCCATCCCAGCTCCCTCTGTACCTGCCAGGATGATCATTTTGATTTGGGTTTCTCCATGCCAGCACAAGGGGACGTGCCCTATACGGACAGTGTGGCACCACGCAGAGCACTCACAGCATCCCTTCTGTGGGTCCTCCTTTCAGTGCCTAAGAAGGGAGGGTAAAGAGTACAGGAGGGAGACAGGGAGCGTGGGGTGGGCATGGCATGGGGGTGGGTCCTCCAGGAAGGATCCCCAGCTCTGAGAGCAGCCATGGTGCTCCCTCCTGGGGGCTGGGGAGTCCCAGCTGGTACAGCCCCAAGGATGCTCCGTGATGCCAAAGTTCCTTCCAATATCAATCCCAACAACACCCACTGCTCTCCCTTCTTCCCCACAAAGCAGAGGGCAGTGGGGTTGGATGCACTGAGCACGGAGCAGAGCTGAGGAAGAGGAAGATGTAACCACACACCCGAAGAGATCACACAGCATCTGTGCACTTCTGGATGGCTGAAGGCAAAGCTGGAGGCGATTCCCTTTTCTGCAGGCGGGCAGGAAGGAGTTAAAGAAACCCTTTTTATTTCTCTTCCATCTGAGCTGCCTCTTTAAGATATCTTGGCTCAGCATTTCAGTCCATGTCACAACACAGCTCGGCCCGCGTTGGGTTTAAAAGCCTCTTGGTTTCTTTGGAAGGAGAGCAGATCAAGACGGATCACCTCAAAGCTCCGGCCAGCTCTGCCTTCCCATTTATTTGAACCAGAGCAATTCACCTGTCAAATGAGAGGTGCCCAGAGCAACCAGAAACACTTTTCAGCCTCCGGTGACTGTAAAAGAAGTCAAGGCATCGCGCTGAGCGCCCACAGAGCTGTCTATCCATGCACACCTACACACAGCAGCTCAGCCTGGAGTGGATCCACCTTGCCAGCCCTGTGCCACACCTGGGGGACAGATCCCCCCTCGAGGAGACTCTTCCATCGCTGTGCTGGTCCATTTTGACCCATTTTTGACCCGTTTTCAGCTTGTTGATCCCTAATGCTCTTGGTTGGTAGAGGAAGGCGCTGTTATTCGGACGAGGCTCATCCTCAGCACTGGATTTCCTTTGGGAGCCAATGGGCCACGTAAGCAGCAGCTCTGAGCCCTCCAAGCAGGAATTGCCACCAAATCTGCTGGCCTAAAGTCAAAGCAGTGCTGATACAAAGGGGAGCAGAGCCACTGCACCAGGGGGGCTGATGGCGCCGAATGCCATCACTCCAAAGTCACCAAATGGAGAAAACCAACGTGATCCGGTGCTGATCTGAAGGATTTCTGCTCCGAAGGAGGAGTCCGTCAGCTGCAAGTGACACAACTCTCTTTGTTCAGTGCTACAAAGCTCTGAGATGGAAACGCTGGCTATAAATACGGCGGGGAAGCAAACACCATGGAGGGAGAAGACCTATTTAATCCAAAGCGCAAATTGGCACAAGAATAAATAAATATAAATTTGCCATGAACGTAGGCTGAAAATTAATAGGATTCTAACCACCAGAGAAGTGGTGTGCTGAAACAACCTTCTGACAAGCAAGGAGCCGTACTGATTTTGGGATGGCTTTCGAGCCGTTCGTAGTTCACCAGAGGACAAGGGCAGTAGTGGACGGCGTGTTTAATGCCTTAGAAATCTGTATATACAAACAGTGGAAGCAGAACAAACAGGAGGAGCTCGGATTCTTCCTACAAAGCAAAATTCTGATTTAATTTGGCATAACAGGGGCTTGTTGGGATAAGTTCTGTCTGGAATATTAATATCCAGAGGCAGAGCTCATTGGGAAAGGGCAAACAAGGAGAAAAAGGAGGTGATGGGGAGCACAGGTTGGTTCCCTGGGTATGCACTGCAGGAGGAAATGGTCTCTGAAGAGGAAATGGGGAAGGAAAAGTGGGCGCTGCTGGAGCAGAGGCAGAAAATGAGGAGAAGGAAACAGAGCAGCCATTCTAATGGGAGGTTTGCAGTAACATCTGGGAGATGGAACGCGGTGGCAGGGAGGGATTTCAGCTGCTTGGGATTGCTTGACAGGGATCCTGCACGGCACGCATTGCTTGGCGAATTTAATGACTGCATTGGTAGAACAGAGCTAAAAGAGACAAATGAAAACCCTAAAGCTGTCTGTGTTTGCTTCTGGCCGAAAGGGAAGGGTGACAGGAGAAAAACAACCTTGGAAATAGGTGAAATCAGTGAGGATGAGCCCACGGGGGGCAAACCTCCCATGGTGCACACCGTGGATGCCAGTGTGGACACCAATTTTTCAACACCAAGTCTGTATGGAGTTGAAACATAGGGCAGAAGGGAAAAGTGCTGCACGGGGTTTGGGTTGGATGGTTAAGAGGAACTCAAGGAATGATGGACAAAGCCTGAGGGCCCCTTCGCGTGAGCCACAGCCTCAGAGGCCCCAACAACTGCTGACAACAGATGGAGGGCGGCAGTGCTGAAACGGTGTTGGGAGGCGACAGTCACGAGCACGAGGCTCCCTTTGCTTTTTGCCTTTGCTAAAAAGGGAATTACTCCCGCGAGCTCCGGGGATGGAAGTGTGAAATCTTCTAGGAGATGATGGGAGGAAGGAATAGATTGAAGGTCTTTGGATGAGTTGGGTTTGGGGTTGGACAGCTCCTAACCTTGTAGATCCGGAGCATGCAGCGGTCGCCTCCGAGCACCATCTCAGCATCACAGGGAAGATGCCACTTGCAGGGATTTCCATAAAGCTTTTGACACCACCTCGTATGACATTCCTATAAATGAGGTGGAGAAAGGCATCTAAGTTAAGCTCCTCTAAATCAAGTGCAAAACCAGCTGGAAAATCTACTCAGGAGATCGTTGAGCTCAAAATAGGAAAGTATATCAAGTGGAAATCTGGCCTGGGCTTAGCATTATTCGGCGTTTTCATACCTGGCTTTCATGACAGCAGAAAGGCAATTCCTTATTAAATCTGCAGGTGGATCAACTTAAAAGCCAGCATTAGGAATTCAGACTTGACAAATTGTGAGAAATTTGTCCAAAAAAACAGAAATTGAGTTAATAAATAAATAGGCTGCAGTCTGGGAGAGACGTGTGCAGGTTTCTGTGCCTGGGTAAGAGCAGCCCCTTTCAGGAATGCAGACAGGGGAACAAACTGAGTGTTGACAGCTCCAGGATAACACGGCCATAGGTGGGACCACCCCGTATGGGAGGCAGTCGTGCCATGCTCCTGCAAATTGCATCATGCAAGAGCATATAAACCTGCTTACCAGGTGGGATCAGGCAAACATCTGCAAGGAGTGGTCCCTACCCTTTGGATAGGAGCTTCTTTTTGGCTCATCTCCAGGGTGTGTCGCACCCACTGCCTCCCCCCTTCTCCATTTAGCCTGGGTATTGTTCCTCAGGGCTCCTCATCCTCCACTCCTGGTAATTTTCCTCTGAATAATCCTTGGAATGCACTGACTTATTTTTAATGGCATTGTGATGGTCTGAGCAGAGATGCGTCGCATTAACATGTAAATAACACCATATTAATCTCAGCTACAAGGTGGATGCGAGGCACTTCATAAGGATGCTTTCTCCCACAGGGATGACAAAGTGTGTTTGTTTCTCTATAATTACAAGCGGGAGCACACCTCCACACTTCACACTTCAGCTCTGCTCGTCTATTTATTGCAGTTTTGGCAAATTCATATGTCACTGCACAGGACCCTCTGGTTTGGTTTCTTGGCTTTTTGGCTCAGCTTTGTCTATTTTGCTGTTCTGAAGATTTAGTGGCTGGGGAGGGTGGGTTTTTTTTTTAGCTCTCTCCAACTCTTGGTCAAGCATTTGTGTCCCCTTCTCGCTGCAGCCCTTCATCATTCATCCAATGAAGGGTATCTCAGGGAGACCAAATTAAGCATTCCTCCTCAGCATTAAATCTGCAACATATTTCAAAGACTTTCTTGTGCCTCCTGCAATACAGCAGAGAAGAGGAATCCTTCATCTTTAAGATTCTGGGAGCCGTTTCCCCAAAACACAGAGGGAAAAGGCGGAAGATGGGATGAGGATCAGTCCAAGTATCACTCATGGTACCCATGCACCATTTTTGGTCCTGGAGCTCATCACATCAGTAAGGTGCTGCCATACACCTTATTGTGTAAGGTGTATTAACGTGAGCCTTTAAGGTGTATTAAATACAAGATGCTGCAGGAAAACGCATGGCAAGACAGGGAGGAGCTCCTGCAAGGCTTCAGTTCCCACCAACTACCTCTGAGGCCACAGTGCAGTGCAGGAGCCCCAGGTCTGGGGGTGAGTCCCACCCTCAGCACAGCCTTCAAGATTTTGGCCTGTTTAATTCAGCATCTGATGCGTATCAAGGTGCTTAAAGCCACCCTGAGCCAACTCAGCAGCCATTGCTGGAGGTTGGGCCTGGAGAAGGACCCTCCTTGAGGGTCTCCTTGCAGTACCTTTATGTCCCACAATGCCAGATGTGGGGTGCAGGACATCACGCCGAGGACAAAGAGCCAGAAGACCTGGAGGACCTCTTCAGGGCTCCGGATGCAGCCCCAGGAAGCTGGAACTGCTGCAGGGCTTCACAGACAGGGTTAGGTTGGACCATCCCAAACAGCGCTGCGCCATTGGGAAGTGCTGTCCCTCCCAGCTTACCTCCTTTTCCTGCGGATGTGTTGAGCGCTGTCAGCTCCAGCACAGATCTTCACACCACTCTGCACTTAATTCTTCCCTGTGAAAACCACTCTCGCCTTCACTCCCCATCCTTTAGCATGTCATTACACCCTGCAAACACTTCTCCCCTTAAACCACAGCCGCTAAATTTCCTTCCGAGCTGCTACAGAAGAGCTTTTCCCACACTGCTGCAAACCCAAATGCCCGCTGTCACCTGGACCCCGCTCAGCAAACAGCTGCTAATGCCTTCGGGATGCTGCAGGAGCACATTGGGTGAAATCCCTGCCAACACCACCGCCACCCATCCCGTAAGGCTGGCGATGCTTTCTGGCCACCTCTTCCTTTTTGCCATCTACACGATTTCAGGCAGCTGGAACTGCTCTGATGAGTCTTTCTGCAAGCTTTCAGACCCATCTGTTCCTGATTCTCCGTGCCTCCCTTCATATCAGAGCCTCCAGAGTTGGTATTTAACACTCGTTAGCTTTCCCTGATTCCATTTTTATGTAAATACCCACTTATCGTGCTTGCCCGAGGAGAAACTATTGGTGGTTTCCAGTTCCCCCTGCACTGAAATGCTGTGACTCTTCTGCAGGGAAGGCAGTGGAGAGATGGAGAGGGTCTGAAGCCAATTATCTCTCGTGAGCCAAAGGGCAATGAGTGGGTTAAAGCACTGCTGCTTAATCCCATGGCACAGACACCTGTTGGGGTCTCTCTGACAGCAGTGCCACCACCTCCGGGAGGTGACATTAACCCCATGGGGAACTCTGTCAGCAGAGAGCAGCTCTCAGGCCAACAGACATCCCCAAAAGCAGGAAGGGTTCCCCTCTAAGGCATGCCTTGCCTTCACCCCTCTTAGCTGGGTGCCTCCTTCCAGCCTTCTTGCTTCCCAGGAAGGCAAGAATGGAGGAGATGGCTGAGGAGCTGCCGACACAGAGCCTTAGGAGTGCACAGCCTCTGAAACTGGAAGTGAAGCCCTCTGAGTCCCGATGTCACACCATCAGCATGGATGGACCTCGGTGGTGCCTACCCAGAAGGGCTGGAAAGCATCTCAGCTGCCACTGTGAGACCAAAGAAATGCTTTCTCCCTCACAGAGGATGTCACCAAACGATCAGCAGCTCCTTTTGGGGTGATCTAGTGACCCGGATTGCTGCTCTCTGTAAGGAGGGCACCCTTTGCTTCACAGAAAAGAAAGAAGAAACCCAGGGGAGGCTTCCAAGCCTTCGGGATGGGAAGAAACACGAATCCCTTCCAGCGAGAAGTGCTGGAGATGAGTGGGAATCCCTGTCCTGATGGAAGATAGAAAGCTGAGCAGACTGCCTGGGGCTGCCAAGGCAGATCTACGGGGGGAAGTGAGGAAGTGAGAACAGAGCCAGGAGGTCCAGCAGATGGGAAGGAAAATATTTCGGTGCCAATATTTAGAAAGGTAAATGAGAAGAGTTGGGTAATTACAGGGCTGTCAGTCGGACGGGGAGCAGTTGGCCGTTCCATTGGAGTTCATGGGAGGCAGACTCCACCATCACGGCCCGTAGTCCTGATGGAATGATAGATCCGGGTGATAAACTGAGGATTTAAGGATAATTAAATGTGAAGGGCGTTTCGTGCGTGACGTTGAGACCGTGAAATCCCAGCGATAAAACCAACGTCACCCCGACAGAATGGGCTGTGAGCAGCACGACCTGTGGGTCCCCACCTGCCCTGCATGTGCCACCACCGGGGGGTCCCCAGGGCTTCTCCAACATGCACAGCTCTGTGCCGAGCAAACAGCGTGGACACAACCCTCGATCTCATCCCCAGGATTGGTCTCCGCCAACCCAACCATGACTGCATCCAACGCCGCCGTCTCGGCTGTCACCTTGGACTCTGTTTGGGAGCAGATTGCATCCAGGCGTGACGTGGAGAGTGCACGGAGGGGCTCTGCACGGATCCAGGAGGGAGAGGGGTGCTCCGCGTTGTGGCAGCACTGAGGTTCAGCCGCACAGTGGAGTGGCTTCGGATGTTTTGGGTTCTCCCAGACATCCCTACGGCGCTGGCAGATCAAACGGAGGGTCTATGGGAGACTCACAGCCAGACCTGAATTCAGATGTTGGTGTGAAGGGAATAAAACTGAGCCCTCGAGGCGGGGTGAGGTGGGGTGAGTGATTGGAGCAAAGCCACGACTGCTCCCCAACCCGCAGACAGTTCTGTCCCCCACACTGATGCCTGTGACCCACTTTGCCTCCAGCACAGAACCCCTGCAGGTCTGCATCGCAGCCTCCATCCTTGGGGTGACCTCTTGTGCACCCCAGGACCTCTCACATCCCTGAGCTCCTCTTTCTGGGCAAGCAAAACCCCAGCTCAGCTCACTGCAGAACCCCACAGCAGGCTTTGCGCCTTCTCCATGTCCTCCTGTGTCAGCTGCAGCTGCAGGAGCCGGTGGGAATATGAAATGCAGCTGCTGCTCAGAGCAATGGAACCAGCTACCACTTCCCTTGCTGAATTTCAAAGGAAAAAAGAAAGCGATGCTAGCAGTGCCATCGAGCAGAGCCACCTACAGACATTGCAACCCGCGTGTGCAGAAATGGGATGCGTGCACATGGCCCATCAGTGCGGGGGGATCCGTGCTGGGCACAGAGCAGGGATGGAGCAGACTGCCCAGCGCCCTGCAGGGATGCACACATGGCACAGCGCTGTGCCAGGCGGCCGCTCCTATCTCCTGTAGGCAGACCAGCCCTCAGGTATCCCTCATCCTGGGCACGTATTCAAAGCTCTGGGATATTGCACACATATTTTCTCAGCTCCACGTGACGGCGCATTTGGAGCGCTCCGAGGGAATCTGGCTTTGCAGGGCACGGGGACTGCAGGAAAGTGGGGTTTTTTTTCTGCTTCCAAGATGGCCTCGGGGAAGAATTGGTTGGGAAGCAGCTCCTCGAGGCGTGGTGGCATAAGGAGCCATGGAAATCCGCTCTTCAGAAAGCCGAGGTGGCGCGGAGCATTGCTGGACGATGCTCTGGGATGCTGTGACTGCAGGCAGTGCGTGGCTCACAAGGAGACATCAATGCAGGGGATATCACAGCAGCGGACGGAAACCCGGGCTGGGCCCTCAGTAAGCCCAAACACAGCAAAGAAAACACAAGGACATCACTGCTGGCAAAGGCACGTGCCAGAATATCCCACCCCCGAGTTCCTGCTCCAGCCTTCCAAAGCCTCTTGTTGCTGGCAGATAAGTGACAAATCCAATGGCTGCGGGCACAGCTTCACCACATCAGAGCAACCCAAAAGCTGGGGGCTGCACCCAGCGCTGCCCTATGGGATGTGCCCCATTTCTGCAGGAGGAAAACAGCCCATAGGGAAGGCAGTGGCTCCAGAGCGCATACCTGGTCTGCAGCTCAGACCTCTGCCAGGAGCACATCGTCATCATCAACTGAAAACAGCCTCATAGAGGAAGCAATTAAACTGCTCTCCCTTTTAATTGTGCCCCTGATGTGTTTCTCTGACACAGAGCTCTCACGTGGAGATGTGGAGAGCCATAGGTTGGGTGAGGGTAGAATGGGTTTGAGAGGTGTTTGTCGGTGTTGGTTTCTCAGGTCAGCTGAAGTGACTGCGGCTGAGGGTTCATTTGTGGTCAGGAGGTGTATAAATTCATCAGCACACACACACAGCTCACAGCACGAGCTCCCCAAGGACCCTACAGGTGCAATCTGGATCCCTAATAAGCTTTAGGCATGGGGTCTATTACCTCTTACTGGAGGGAAGGGAGGAATAAGACCTCAATTTCCAGTTAGTCACAGAGGTTTGATCAACGCCTTCGCGTTAATGGTCTGTAGAGTGCAAATGGCATGAAGTCTAAAGAGACGCAGAGGAGGAGGTTATGGGCCGTGGGTGCCCACAGCCCCATCCTCAGCCCTTTAGGGCTAAAGGAGCACTTTTGTTTCCTTTCACAGTACCAACACCATAAAGTCCCAGCATATAAACGGGGTTCACTGACGCTGCTGCTGTTCAGGCTCTCAATAGTGGGAGAGAGCTGCGCTGTATCCCGACCTGGCAGGGTCAGACTTTGCATTCTGTGCTTGCAGGTATACACACTGCGGGCTGCCATTAGTGTAGCTTCAGCAGGGTAATTTTTCACACACGTCTGCAACAAAACAACAGTGCAGCTCATACACAAGGTCCTGTGCAAGCGCCAGCATCAGCAGTTTAAGCGCTGCACCTTGACTCCATCAGCACAGGGCACAGAGTGAGGGGGGAAGGCAGGCGGACCGATTGCCTCCCCAGAGTCCTCCTACCCACCCCCAGCCATCATAAGGCCACATCCTGTCTCTCACCCTAACTCTTACCCCAAGCCAAACCCAAACCCAAATTCTAAGCCAAACCCTAAGCCAAACACAAACACAAACCTTAAGCCACGGCCAAACCCAAAGCCAAACTCAAACCCAAACCCAAAGCCTAACCCAAACTCAAAGTAAACTCAAACCACAACTCAAACCCAAACATGAACTCAAACCCAAACCAACCCAAACCCAAACTGAAACCCAAACCCAACCCAAACCCAAACCAACCCAAACCCAAACTCAAATCCATACCCAAACCCAAACCCAAACCCAAACCCAAACCCAAACCAACCCAAACCTTAACCCAAACCCAAATCAACCCAAACCCAAACTCAAACCCATACCCAAACCCAAACCCAAACCCAAAACAACCCAATCCTTAACCCAAACCCAAACCAACCCAAACCCAAACCAACCCAAACCCAAACTCAAAACCAAACCCAAACTGAAACCAACCCAAACCCAAACTCAAACCCATACTCAAACCCAAACCAACCCAAACCCAAGCTCAAACCCATACCCAAACCCAAACCAACCCAAACCTTAACCCAAACCCAAACCAACCCAAACCCAAACCAACTCAAACCCAAACCAACCCAAACCCAAACCAACTCAAACCCAAACCAACCCAAACCTTAACCCAAACCCAAACCAACCCAAACCCAAACCAACCCAAACCTTAACCCAAACCCCTGTCTGTACCTCTCTCCCCCACCGCTCCCTCTGCACCGTTAGCAGAAGGTCCCTGGGATGAGCCCTGCATGGCTGAGCCCACTGAGCTCTCCTATTTACTCCAAGCGAAACGCTCACTTTGAAGGGATAAACAGCCTGATTAAACTCACAGCTCTTCCTCCCGAGCAGCGATTCTCTTTGAAGGATATCGGCAAAGCTGGAGCGAAAGCAATTGCTAACAGCAAATCCACTGCTGACTCCTCCTGGGAGAGAGGGCCCTGTGCAGAACGGGAGGAGGAGAGCCGGAGCGGAAAAGCTCGTGGAGCTTTGCTTTATATCAAGTAATCTTATTATTGCAATTTCAGAGCTAAATGGTAAATAGGCAGCGCTGCTGGGCGGGAAGCAGGCCGGGTCATGGCTCAGTTCTGCTGATACAGACATGGAGCTGCGCCTGGATGCTCTGCTGAGACAAACCTTCGTATCCATTGGGCATCGGTGGGGTCGTGCCATGCAATCCCCTCATCCAAGGCCAATTCCAACAGTCCTGGGGCTGCTGGGAAAGACGAAGAGCTCATTGATATCCACCTGTACAGGTTTGCCAACTAACTGGTAAGGAAACTCGGTGTGTTTCCCAGTCTCACACTTCCCAGTGTTCATCCAAGGAGGGGGGAGGCGGAGGTACGGAGAGCACTTTGCACACTGCGTGAACTCGAAGCACCTTCACGCAACCTGCCAGGACCTGAGAACACTGGGAGGGATCTGCAGCTTCCAAAGAGATTCGGTGTTCTGCAAACAGCTCCGGGGCACTGCAGAGCCTCAGGTGGTGCTGCAGAGAGAGGTGGGCACAGCCCCGTCCCAACAGCCAGCCCATGTATTGCAGAGACCCTGGGTGGGCATAGCCCTATCCCAGCCCTGGGTGGGCATAGCCCTGTCCCCACATATTGCAGGCATCCAGCCCATGTGCTTCCTTTCACATTTGCTCCCCTGTATCCGTAGGCTCGAATGCAGCCCTGAGCAGAGTCTTGCCCATCCTGCCCCTCTTTCAGCTCCCACCAGGAGCTCAGCACCTGCAGCACTCCCTGATTCCACGCAGTGCTCTCCATTTCCAGACAGATTAACCACTCTTTTCCGGACAGATACACATCCTCTCCTTTTGTGCTGCGTTTCCACTCTGTTTGCTGGAGTTTATATCTTCATCACTCAGTGTACAGCCTCAGGGCTTGTTTACCACGCATCAAACCCTCTTCAGAATAGGGAATGCTTCCTTCCCTTTGTGTTTTATCTATTGAGCTTATCACTCTGAGCAGCAACACTAAGGAGCGTTGGGGAGGGGACGGATCCTTGCGGTGCCCTCTGACGTTCTCCTCCTGCAACCTGATCCAAAGGAGCCCTCTCCATAAGGCGGCCCCCCACATCAGGTTTAATACAGCCATGGTGATGCTCAGCCCCTCTGCTCCCTGCGGAACGCAGCAGGTGTTCCTAGAAGTTGTCCTGGAAATTAGAGCACGAACAATACAGCTTGTTTGCCACGGGCAAAGATGAGTTCTCTTCTTTCTGGTGCCTCCTAAGATCTCCATTCCTGTCTTACAGCCCTCTCAGGGCGCTCATAGAGGGGGGAGGCTCTTATCAAACATCCCAGCTATCAAAAGGAGCGGGATGTGTCACATCCTGCTGCGCTCTCCCATTGAAGTACATCCATATAAAACCCATAGACACATTCTGGTCCCTCATCTGACCACGGATCAGAGCAGAGCTGAGCAACAGCACCCCAAGCGCTGCGCGCTCAGTGCAGGACGGCTCTGCGGGCGGAGGGACCACAGCTCTGCCCTCATGGGGGGCACTTCTCCCTTAAAACCAAGCAGAAGGACCTTTGCTCCTAGCAGCGCCCAGCTGTGAGAAGGCTCTGCCTTCCCCTCCGTGCCCCTCCACGAGCAGCACAAGAGAAGAGATCCCCCTTCATCACAGCCCCTCCCCGCTCTCCACATGCTTTCCCCACCCATCACCTTTGCGCCCACCCAGATCCGTATCCCACAGATGGAGAGACCCCATCGCAGCAGTGAATCCTTCCCCCCTCCAGCTATTTGCCAACGCTGCCTTCTTCCTGGGAACCCTGGAAGCCTCCCAGTACCTCCTCCAGCCCCGCTCAGCACAAAGGGTGGTTGTTTGCTGCTCTCAGCCCCGCAGTGTGTGCATGGGGAGCTCACGCGATGACCACTGATCAGTGAGCAACACAAAGCAGCTGAGCCCAAAGGAGCCCAAAGGCTCCGTTCTGTCTGCTCAGTGCAAACCCCCGGGGCTTCTGCAGTAAAGGCAACAGGGAGATGGAGTGATGCAGTGGGGGATGCCCCCTCCCTGGAGACTTTCAAGGCCGGGCTGGATCTGGCCATGGGTAACATGATGGAGCTGGGAGTGCCTCCGCTCATTGCAGGGGAGTTGGGCTCGATGGCCATTAAAGGTCCCTTCCAACTCTAAGGATCCCATGAGGCTGCTCCCCAGGGCTGAAAGCCAACGCCGTGCACAGCTGGAGGCTGCGCCAAAGTGTCCCACATCTGTTCCTCCCTTCTCTCCTTTCTGCTTTACTCCCTTTTTCCCACCTATGAGACTTCCATTGGGACACCTCCACTTCAGCTTCAGTTCGGTACCACAGGGAGCAGATCACTGCGGGGACCACCATCTCCCTCCTGCTTTGCCCCACCATCAGCTGCAGCCACCGAATGCCTCCACTTATGGCACAGGTCACACTATTATCCCACCCGGTGGTCTCCCTCCCCCTGCCCACCCATAAGGCTGAAAGAAAGACACCACTGCTTTGCAGTCCCACATCACTCCGCACTCCTTCATAGGACAGCACGGAGGTGCCCTCAGACGTCTCCATGCTCCATCAGTTCGCCCATGGGGTCAAGCAGCTCAGCAGGGTCCAGCATGGACTGCTCTCTTATTCCAGGTCTCTCTAGCCTGAAACCGAGAGAAAAGAAATGGTTTGGCAACTAATAATAGAAGCTGTGAAGAGTTAAAATGTCCCAGGAGTGGAAGGAGCTTTGATTCATTTCTTCACATTAAAAAAGTTTCTAATTATACTGAGTCTTATCTCAGTGCTAGCGCGGGTTCATAACTGTGCCTTTGTCCTTGGTGTGCTCGGAGGCGATGGGCAGCTCCCGGACAGTGCAGGGATGGCCCTTTTGGGAAGAAAAGCATTTCCTGGGAGTCCTGCAGGGAGGAGGGATCCTCAGCTGAAGCTTTGGGAGTGTTGGAGGTGGGGATGGAGCAAAGGCATGGACTGAGATGGGGGCATCCCAGTGTGCATGGACCTGATGGCCTCCTGAGGTCCCTCCCCACCTGAGTTATCCTACGGGTCTGATCTTGGTCTGAGCTCCAGGAGCTTGGGGTGCAGGGCTGGGATGCTTGCACAGCAGTGATGAATGCACCAATGGAACCCCATCTTCTCACTGCCATCAGATCCATGCGCTGCTCAGCCCTGCATCCCCAACCCCAGGCATCCCCTGAGGGCCCACGCCATGGGGCTGAGCACACACTCTCTCCATGGCTTTTATACAATGCCTGAGCTGCAGTTCAATGCAGAAAGCAGCCATGTGAGTTACACGCAGTTCAAGCAGTGATCAGAGCCATATTAACGAGGGCCAAACCTGCTGCTATGGGCCACGTGGTTGGTGAGGGTCACAGCACGGAATGGAAGCTCTGCCCCTCAGACAAGGAGCCAACGGAGCCCTCTCCTCTCCCCAAAGCTCACAGCCCTCTGGGTGAGGGCAAAATGCAACGGGTGTCACGCTGGGGAGAGTCAGGAAGGCATCAGAAGGCACCAAAATCAGCCAAGGAAATGCCTTTCCTGATGTAATTCCTCCTCTTTGGACCCTCTTCCTTCACTCTCAGCCCCTCTCCATCACGATGCTCACAGCAGAGCGTTGGGTTCTCCCAGCAAAACCCCACTCAGACCCATTTCTCAGCATCACAGCAACGCAGTCTCATGGGGAGCATCCCCAAAAGGGCTCTCCGATGGAGATGGCTGTGGCCGCATGCATGGAGCAACCATCTGCCTCCCACTAAACCTATCCAGCTCTGTTTTGCAGCGCGTGTTCATACAGGGAGAGAAGCTGGGAATGCCCTCCCTCCAAAACACAGCACTGAAAGGCACTGGAGCTCTCCCAGATGGTTTTATTTTCCCCGCAGAAGTTTGCCATCTAAAAAGGTACCCTTTCGGAGAGCAAGGATCCAAAGTTTTAGTCACTGATAAATATTTTGGTGCTGGCTTTCCAACTGTGACTACTCCAGTGAGAAAGCAGTGTCTGTCCTCATCCAGGGGTCGGCGTGTTACGCTCAAAGCATTCCCAGCAAATCCTGCTTTTCCCCTCTGTGAGCTGCGGAGCGGTGCCAGGATGGAGGCAGCTGGAAACTCTGTACCACCATCCCTGCAAACGGGGGGTCCAGGCCCTCTCCGTCTCCTGGAGCAGCTGTTTCATCCCCTCGACCACTTATGCTGCTTCCCAGCACCTCTTTCTAACTGGAAATCAACTATAATTGCGCAGGGATGGGGGATTAGGGGTCAGAAATGAACAGGGAGGTCTACAGCGAGTGGACCATTGTGGCGAGTTGGGCTGGGTGGCCTTTGGAGGTCCCTTCCAACGCACACAACCCACGGCACGGCTTGGATGAGGAAGCAGATGGTTTGGTGCAACCTGCTATGGTCGTCTCCTGGAGATGGAGTTGAGAAGAGCAAAATCAGTGGAAAACGGAGTATGTTCCCAAATCAATCCCTTGCCCTGCAGATCTCCGGGGCTCACACAGGAGAAAAAGCAAAGCACTTCATTGCCCAGGTTGCCACCAACCACCCCGGACCCCCGTCTGCATCCGGGTGATCCCAAACGCATCCATAAGACTGGTGGTGGTGGAGGATGAAGGGCGTTTCTCATATGAGGCAGCAAAGGCGTGCTGGGCAGACACGAGAGTGAGTCATTAATTAAAAGAGAAGGAAATTATTTCAGCACTGCCACACAGATCCCAGCGGCAGCGGAGCAGCCCGAGCCTCCTCAGGCCATTTACCTCTATGGCAGATGGGGATTAGCATCCTTCTAAGCCCGGCTAAGGACTCCACAGTTAAGGGTGTCGTTTGCGCTCACTTCTAAGCCCGATTTCACAGCCTACATTTCTCCAGAAAACCATCTTTACAGTTGAATTTCACAGGCGTTATCCGTGGCCACAGCAGAATTCTGGCAAAGGAGGGGATGGAAGGAGGAGAGAGGAGAGCCTCCAGTCCAAGAAACGTCTTCTCTGCAGACAGCTTGGCAACGAGTCCTCCGCGATAGCGATTCCTGATGGCCAAGGAGGAGATCAGCCCAAGGCAATGAGAGAGAGCCAACCCGCCCTCATTGGGGGTCAACCAGAGACCTGCTAAGCAAAGAGGGTACAACTCAGGGCTACCATGAGGAGTGATGGCACGCTGGAGCCCCACGCTCATCGTTTAGCTCCAGCATCCCCACGGTTAACCCTCAGCACTTCTCCAATTTCGAACCCTTTTTCTTGCTCGAATCCCCGTTTCCCTTCAGCCACTTGACCTTGCTGAGTCTCTGGCTGGGATTACTCTGTCTTCTACTGTCAGAAACCTTCCACCCGTGCTCTGAGCTGCAGATGAAAATCAGGACGCTTTTCGGTCCTTTGTGGAGACACGTCAGGCTCTCGGAGCCTTCCCTCAAAGCAGAATTTCCAGCCTCTGAATTCCACTTTCCCCGCCCTTTGCAAACAGCGTTTTTCAATGGAGAAGCAGCGCAGCCGGATGCAGCATCCGCGGGATGGGAATGAATGGAGGAACGGTTCCCCTTTCTGCTCTCAGCCAGGATTTCACTGCACAAATGCCCTTCTAACAGCCACCAGCTCCCACCCCAGGTTGGTCACTTATCCTCCAGGACCCTCAGCTCTCTTCTGGGTCTTCTACTAAACAACAGCCCCCGTTACATCAATGTGGGTCACTCTGCAACGAGCTGCGCTCAGTGGACGCATCCTGCCCAGCATCCTGCCCAGCACCCTTCCCCATCAGCCATCTCCTTGGTGCTACGCTGGTTATCCTCCACATGAGAAACAGAGAAAGCAGCCCTGAAATTTGTACTCACCAACAATTAGGGCACAAAACCACGATGGGAGCAGCTGCAGCTCCATGCACCACTGAGGACAAAGCAGGCGGGTGCACCACATTTCCCAGCACCTCTCCATCCAGCCATGCTTTCTGTGCCCTCGCAGCCCTGCAACCCCCTCTGCTGCATTAATTTCTCTCCCACTGAGCCCACGGCCTCTGCAGGACTCCATCTCTGGAGCTGTTTCCTCCCACCTCATTCCTGACCTTTCCAACAATTATTTATACTCGCCAGCATTTTTTTGCCCCCATCCCATGGCTGCTTCTTTTCCTTTGATGAAGGGCATTATCAAAAGCATTTTGGGAATCCCAGTAGAGTCTATTAAACAAATTGCTCTCATTTGGCCCTTCGGAGAGCTCTGCTTCCTCTCCCCCGGTGAATCCTGGGCATCCATTTGCTTACAAATGCCATTCTCCCGTATGAGGGAGCAAACCAATACTGACATCCACTTCTCCAGGTATTTTCTGGAGCTCTTTCTTCACATTTGCTGTATTCCAGCCTTTAGATGCAAGGCTGTTGGAGAGGGCACTTACAGAGCAGCATTTCCTTTGAGCATCCTCAGTTGTGGCTTGCTTAGGAAGTCTGAATCGAGACATCCCAGCCCCGATGGTTCATCATTGTCCATTTTGTCAATGGAATCCATAATCTCTCCTCTAGGCCTTTCAGCATTGGACACATCCTCTGATGAGCCTCCTCAAAGGTTAATTACAGCACGGGAATCTCCATGTTTTCTCCTACAATCCACAACAATGCAAACAATTGCTTCAGTTCCTCTTGCAATGGGCTCATCTCTCCTAATTGCTCCTTTTATGCTCTGATGATGCGCTGGCTCCGCCAACTCCTTGGCACACGCCTTATTTCTGATAGATTTCAGAGTAAAACGTTGACTCTTCTCTCTTGTGGCTGCTTTTCAGATGCTGTCAGCTTGCTGTTTGGGCCAGGAACTCGGTGGTCCATACCCCCAATTGGATCCAGCACTGCCATGGCTCTGGCCCTCCTCCCCACGAGGTTCCTCTGGGATTTACCATCTACTTTGCCCACTTCCTTTGGTTTGCATCTCTTCTGGGTACAAAATCACTCGGCTCGAGGTGCCTTAGGGTCTGCCTGCCATGCCCACGTTCCCAAATACACCTCCGACTTCATTCTCATACGTTCAAAACTTCCTTTAGGACCTGCCACCCCACTGTCCCATTCCCAAAGAGAATCTAGAACACGCCTGAATTTCACAGCTTTCTTCTAGGTTATGCAACTGAGGCTAACTCTGTGCAGCAGAGGAGCCCACGTCTCCTACAGAAGGTTTCAATGCTCAGCATCAGTGTGTTTCCTTCCAACAGTTGGGTCTGTAATCCAACCAATAGTTACCACTCCGGTCTGCAGGGCGAAACTTCTTTTCCAAAAAGCAGAACTGGCAGCGAGCAATCCGTGATCTGCTGCAATCTGCCCTTCCCAGAGCTCCATTATATGTCACGGGTGGGGAACAACCTCAGGTCAGCAGCTCGGAGCTCTGCATCCAGCACTGCCACGTGCTTTGGTGCATGTGCCATCCCTCTGCAGTGCAGATGGGACGGCACCGTGCCTCGGTAAGGCCACCAGCATCCCCAGCAATGGGGCAGCTTGTCGTTCAGACCCATAGAAGTGGAGGAAAAGTGTGAATTCCCATCTCCGGGGAGCTCTGTTGGCTCGTTTTCTGGTAGAGCTGCTGGGGATGTAGCAGCTTTAACCATGCAGAAGATGTTACAACAAGCAGAGCTGGCATGTAAAAAAAAAAAAACAAAAACAACCAACCATCTCATTTCACAGGAAAGCAAAACTGAGATACAGATTTGCCTGTTCAGTGGCTTGATGTTTGTCTCGTGTCGCAGGCTCAGTCATTCAGGAAAAAACATGCCATGCTTCCTCTTCCTGCCCCTCTGTCACGAGCCTACGGGCAGGAGCCCCGGTGCTGTGGAAGGGGATTCTGCTCTCACACACAGGATCCGCAGGCACAGCTCCCATCCAGCTGCACCAGTGATGCTCTTCCACTGCTGAGAGCTCCCTGCTCCCTCCATGAGGTTCCTTTCCTCATCAGTCAGTGCAGACAGCACTGGGGACCCTTGGATGGAGGCAGCTTAGCTCTATGTGCCCACCTTCTCCGTAGCTATCGCGGTGTCTTTGAGCTGGTTTCATAGACCTGGGTAGGACACACGGGGATGTTCTGACGCGTTGCTGACTGGAAATGAACAAATCTCCATCCTGGGTTGATCTGTTGACCCCGACTCTTGCCCTGAACCCATCCGATCTCATTTTGATCCGCATTACAAGAAGATGGACCCATGGACCGCACCCATGGATGCGCCCCCCTCCTCACACTGCAGAAAATGGCCAAAAACAAACAGAGGAAAAAGCAAAAAAAGCAAAAGATTCCCTCTCTCCCTCTATCACAGATGTCTGCCACTCTCCCTTCAACCCACCACGTCTGCCCCATAAGCTGTTCTGTATTGAGAAGCCAGCTCTGCCCTCCTTGCCAGCCTGCCCTGTTGCCAGCTGCGCCATCCTCACCCCATACACACCGCTCTGCTTCCCCTGAATTCTGCTTTGCATCCCTTTGAATGGAATGTCATCTGCCGTTTTTCCACACGAGTATCATGGGACCCTCTTCAATTTCTTGCATTCAGCCCCGGATTTGGCTCTCCTGAATCATTTCTCCCCGTGAATCGGGCAGCTCAGTGTTCACAGCCCTTCCCGGAGCCAATACGAACGCACCGATCACCGTGAATACCAGCACAGAGGTTCCAATGGCATCCACAGCCACAGTGGAAATGGATTCTGCCCTCTTGTTATGGGTCTGCCTCTTCCCCCTTCAGAACTGTTTCTTTGCAGGTCACCAATGTGGGAATCCCCTCCAAACACGTGACCCCCCATGCACTGCTGTGTTATAACTGCACCACAGCTCACTTCCACCTCGGATGCACCTCTGGTCTTTGATTTCCCTCTCCAAGAACCAAATTGAAGCTTTCCCCAATCTGTATTCATTCAAGCATCTAATATAATTATTCTACACCATTGTTTCTAAGTCGGAGGCTGTTGGAGCTCTAACTTGGTTGCTGTACTCCTTTTACTCACTGGCTTCAGCCTTCTGAGGTTCAGGCAGTAAAACACCAGCCTGTTCGCAGAGGGATAACTCCATCACTGCACTCCTTTGGCCGCCTGCATTCAGCCTTTGCAATGTGCTGATGTGCTCCTAAACGCCTTCTACCAATTGCAGAGCATCGCTGGAGCTCATTTTCCCTGGGGTGCAAATGCAGGAGCCTTCCTGGGATGGCACTGCAGTGGAAGGGCGAGGGACGCGCACTGGAATTCCAAAGGTGTGGGTAGCAATGGCAGACCAATGTCAACAAGGGGCAGCTCGGACCAACGTGGAGAGAAGAGGAAGCAGAAGGATCTGAAACAAACACACCTCCTCCCACCGTGTCCTTGCAGAGTCCTTCGCCTCCAATTCAGTGACTCAGAGGGGTTCGAGTCCCTCCTGGAGCGCTGCAAATGGTCCATTCCAAGACTTCTACTCGTTTAGCCATTCCCCTTCATTTCCTTTTAACTAGGCTCCTCTTTTTGTGCCATTTAAAGGCTTCTTCTAATTCCTGCCGCTGCAGACAACTTTCTTGGCTCGCGAGGATGTTGAATTTGAGTACATTAAGTCGGTATAAAAAGAGTGCGTTTTTGATGGTGATGTATAGATCCAGGTCCTGTGTATTACTGTAGAATAAATCAAGAGTTCCCTTTCCCCTTGTAAGGTCATTCACCAGTTGCTTTGCAAATGAGTCATCTCTGGTGCCTAAAACTCATTTTCTCATCCAAACAGATGCAGCTTTGTCCGGATATTCGTCTCCACGTGGTGACAAAAACTTCCCTTTCTGTAGAATCAGGGAACCTTGAAGGTTGGAAACGACCTCTTAGGTGACCAAACCCAACCTCAACCCAACCCCACCATTCCCACTCGTGGGGTCATTAAGGTTGGAGAAGACCCACCAAGTCCAACCAACGACCACCTCCCTATTCCCACTCAGAGACCCATTAAGGTCAGAAAAGACCCCCAGGACCCCCCAACCCATCGCCCCATCCCCGATGACCACATCCCCAAATATCTCTGTATTTCTTCATCACCTCTGGGGGTGGTGACTCCACCGCTTCCACGGGGAGTGAGGAAACTGAGGACCACAAAACCAGACACCTCAAATGACACCGTTCCAAGAATTAAAGCGTTTTAACCAACAACGAACCGCACTCTCAGCATTCTCAGGCAATCAAGCAGTTTCCATTAAGAGGGGGATTCTGGAGCTGCTATTGCCGCCTCGCAGCAGCGCCTTTGATATCTGCTCTGAAGCTCCAGAGTTGCCAAGGAGAAAGTTCTGCCACACTGGTCTTTTTTCCCTCATTTATGCATATATACTTTTGTACACCAGCTTTTTCTAAGAACGTTTTCTCTTTTCTTGATTGGCATTTTGCATTGTTTTGCTTGCGGCTGTTGGAACGCATTGTTTTGACACGGCGCGCGTTTAGACTCAATGCATCATTAATTGGGGCGAATCCTATTCCTTTTTGCAAAAAAAAAAAAAATAAAAATAAAAATAAAAAAATCAAATCACATCAAATCAAATCCTCCAGGATGAGTTCCTACACTGCTTGCAGCGTTTCCTGCACCCAAAGCGAAGCAAACCCATCGAAACCCTCAAAACGACGACGGAGATGGTGGATCTCAAAGAGGATCCCAAGCTCTGCTCTGCCTCTACAGCCCGCAAAGAGTGAATTTCCAGCCTGGATTTGGAGTCAGCTCAGGGCTGTGCTGCAAGCCAGGAGCTAATAAATGTCACCGAGTAGATTAGAAGCAGCCATTTGGACGTTGGCCATCAGTCGGAGCGGAGCGGCTGCGACACCTCGCCGCGTTCCTGCATGGGTGAGAATGGATGGCGGGGACGAAGCTCGTTTGTAATCTGAATTAAAAAAAAAAATGTAAGAAATCAGCTGAGTGGGTTGAGCTGCCCCGGGACGTCGCTCCATCTCAGGTGTCCTCCCCCATCCACCAGCTGTTTTTGTGCTCCTGATGGGAAGGGCTGTTAGCGAAGCAGGTTTCTTGCTGGGGTGCCGTGATGGAGTAAGCCCTTAATGCTCTTAGCAATTCAACAGTCGAAGCAGATAAAGGTCAGCTGCTGCTCCAGTAACCTCCCAGTCCTCTCTGATCACTGTGTCTCCAGAATTGCACCATCCACCATTCGCCCCCTCAAAGCTGATGACGTATTTTAAGCATTTCTTGCAGCTTGCTTCGCCTTGCAATCATTCCAACATCTGCACAGCGCAGCAGAGACGTTTCTGTTGCATTTGGGGCTCTGTAGGCACTCCCCAATCCCACCACACAACCCATTGCATTTGGGGCTTTGTAGGCACTCCCCAATCCCACCACCCAACCCATTGCATCTGGGGCTCTGTAGGCACTCCCCAATCCCACCACCCAACCCATTGCATTTGGGGCTTTGTAGGAACTCCCCAATCCCACCACACAACCCATTGCGCTTTTTGGCTCTGTAGGCACTCTCCAATCCCACCATTGCATTTGGGGCCCACCACTGCACAATCCATTGCATCTGGGGCTCTGTAGGCACTCCCCAATCCCACCACCCAACCCATTGCATTTGGGGCTTTGTAGGCACTCCCCAATCCCATCACCCAACCCATTGCATCTGGGGCTCTGTAGGCACTCTCCAATCCCACCATTGCATTTGGGGCCCACCATTGCACAACCCATTGCATCTGGGGCTCTGTAGGCACCCCCCAGTCCCACCACACAACCCATTGCATTTGGGGCTCTGTAGGCACTCCCCAATCCCATCACCCAACCCATTGCATCTGGGGCTCTGTAGGCACTCCCCAGTAACACCACACGACCCATTGCCATGGGGTTCTGGTTCCTGACACCCCATGGGGTTCTGGCTCCTGACACACAGCAGAGCTGAGATCTGACTCACAGCAGCGTGACGCAGGAGTAACTACCAAAGCCTTAACAGAAGCAAATCAAGGACAAGATATTTCTGTACAGAATATTTCTGTAAAATCAGCTCGGCTGCAGGTTGGGTTCGATGAAAGCCTGCACTGGTCTGGAACAAGCATTGCAAACAGCCAGGCAGTACAGGAACCTGCTTGGACCCTTCGTCTTGGTGTAAGAGGAGTTGCACGAGTCAAAGAAACAGCGGAAGGTCTGTCTGCAAACCCTGCAGAGCTGCAAGGAGCAGCAGGTGAAGGCCTGGCTGCAATCACACCCCTGCAGGACCCGACCTCCATGCCCGGATGGCTGCAGGAGAGCGGAGAGATCACACTCTTTGATGGGGGAGATCCAAATGGCACCAAACTCCAGGAAAAGGGTTTGATAGCAGCAGATGATAACGAGGGGTTCGGGCTGCGTGTGTGCAAATAGGTGGAGGCAGAGCGGCTCCACGTTCCCCACAGCGCTCAGTGCAGGAGCAGTCCTGGAGGACGGAGAGGAGCGGGGAGAAGTGAGGATGCTCAGGGCTTTGTTTTAAGTGGCGCTGCTCAGATCAGGGCTGAGACTCAGCGTGAGGCTGGAAGAGCAAAGAAGTGAAAGCAGAGAAGCAAACAGCGGGGCTGAGGCTGATGGAGGGGAAGGAGGGGCTGCCAGGGGTTAAAGGGGTGCAATTATGGCCGATGAGGACATCGCCAAAGGGCTCTTCTTCCATCTGCGGTGCCTCCCCCGGAGATTTCGGTGCCTTCTGTGGCCCCCAAGGGGTTATTAGCACTGCTTGGGCTGGGAAACACATCACTGAGCCCATCTGATGGCTCAGAGCCTCATCCCACCCCTCCCTCCATCCGCACCCCCCGGGAAAGGCATCCTAAAGGTCGGAAAGGCCAAATTCAGGCAGCCCAAAGGGGGAAACCCTTCTTCAGAGATCCCGGATGGAACTCTTTGTGTCAGAGGGGGGCAAAGGGCAGCCGGCGTTGCTAAGGTGTTTGGGGAAGCCCTGTGGGGTGCTGCAGGGTGCTGTAGGGTGCTGTAGGGTACTCTGAGGTGCTGTGGGGTGCTGTAGGGTGCTGTAGGGTTCTGTAGGATGCTGTAGGGTGCTGTAGGGTACTGTGGGGCTGTGGGGTGCTGTAGGGTACTGTGGGGTGCTGCAGGGTGTTGTTGGGTGCTATGGGGTGTTATAGGATGCTGTAGGGTTCTGTAGGATGTGGTAGGGTGCTGTAGGGTACTGTGGGGTGCTGCGGGGTGCTGTAGGATGCTGTAGGGTGCTGCAGGGTGCTGTAGGGTGCTGTAGGGTGTTGTGGGGTGCTGTGGGGTGCTGTAGGGTACTCTGGGGTGCTGTGGGGTGCTATAGGATGCTGTAGGGTTCTGTAGGATGCTGTAGGGTGCTGTAGGACACTGCAGGATGCTGTGGGGTGCTATAGGATGCTGTAGGGTTCTGTAGGATGCTGTGGGGTGCTGCGGGGTGCTGTGGGGTGCTGTAGGACGCTGTGGGGTGCTGCAGCTCTCAGGGCTCTGCTGGCACCCCTGCAAGGTGAAGAAGGAGACCCAGAGGCCAACAGCACCCCGAACACAACACAACACAACACAACACCCACCTTTCCCAGCCCGGCGCCGTCATCAGCGACGGAGCAGCGGGAAGAGTTGGGCTGGTGGGGAACGTTGGGGGGGGGGTCCCGGGGACGGAGCAGAGCTGAGGAGCAGCGCCGTAAGCACTGCCTGCTTCGGGGGAGACCCCATTCGTGATCCCATTCGTGACGGCATCCCTCGTGAGCGCGCAGTCCCTGCTGGTGGCAGATGCTCCGGGCTGAATCACAGCATCGCCTCGGCACCGCTGCGTCCTCCCCATCTCTGCCTCCACCCGTGGGCCGTCGCCCCACGGCAGCCACACATGCAGCGCAGAGTGGGAGCTGCACCCACCCGGGTGGGGAGTGGGGGTGGTGGGGGGTGGGGGTGGTGGAGGGGCGTTCTGCAAAGCCCCTTTGCTTTGCGTGGGGCAGAACGAGCTCTGAATGTGGCCCGGAGCCACGCGGCCACGTGGGGCGCAGGGATGGGGCGCAGGGATGGCTCCCATCACCTCCTGCCTCCGTTGACAGAGGGATATGGGGGGAGGGATGCGATGCTCCGCGTCCTCCTCTAGGGAGGACGTCCCAGGGGGGGACGGGGGGCCATCAAAGGGACCCAATGCCCCACGAGACCCTCCTCTCCGGTGGAAGCTGCCTCCCTGAGCACTGCCAATGGGGCCGGAGCCACCCACAGCCCCCCAGAGCCCCCTCCCATAAGACCCCACGTCCCCCATCTCTCTGCCCCGTCCCACCCTCCCACCGGAGCTCATATCGCCACTTCTCCTGGGGGATGAGCTGCTCTCCCACCTCCCCGGAGCGCCGGGGCTGTTTGTGACGGCAGCCAACAGCCTCACCTACCCCCACCGGCCCCCAAATCCACCCCATGGGGGCCGGAGACGGACATCACCCCGAGGGCTGCATCCAAATAGGGGACGGGGATTCGGGCCGAGCGGAGCCGCGACCACCACCACCACCACCACCACCAGAAAAGCTGTTCCACCCACAGCCCCTTCCCACGGAGGCGATGACTCAGAGGCAGCCCTCAGCACAGCATCCCTGCAGGATGGCATCGGGGTTGGAGGAAAGCTCAGCGCAGAAGCGGGCGGCTCATGAGGGGTCTCTCCATCCCCGGGGACCGACGGTGGCCAAAAGGGTCGAGCAGAGCTGGGAGTCATCCCCCGATGGAGAGCGATGCAGATTAGGGTTGGGAGATGCCTACGGGGTACACGGTTGGGCTTTTTCACCCCGAAAGTGAATCAGCTGCGGGTTTGGGGCTGAGCTCCCACGGGCGGAGATGGAGTGGGGCCGTCAGTTGGGTTCGCTGCCCGTAGGGCCGCACCTCAACGCTCCTTCCGAGCACAGCACCCAATGGGCCATCCCACAAAGGACGGTCCCAGTGGGGTGAAAACCGCCCTAAATAGCACCAGCACCCCCCTCTGCCCCCCCCCTCTGCCCCCCAACCCCGCATCCCCCCCCCCTAAGCAGCACAACAGACCTCTCCATCCACCCCAATACAATTTGCTGAGGTTCCCCAAAAACCTCAACCCCTTTTGGGGTCACCAACCCCAAAGCCACCCATGGCCTCGAGGACCCATCGCGGTGTGGGGGGGGGACGGGACTGTGATGGGTGTCCCCAATTATGGGGGGTTGGGGGGGGTCCTAAAACAGCATCAGCACCAGAACCAGAGCCAGGATCAGCACCAGAACCAGGACCGGGACTGGGAACAGGACCAGCATCAGACCCAGGATCAGCACCAGGAACAGGACTGGGATCTGAACCAGGGCCAGAACCATGACCAGGACCAGAACCGGGACCAGAACCAGAACCAGATCCAGGATCAGCACCAGGACCCGGATCAGAACCAGAACCAGGACCGGGACCGGGACCAGCATCAGGATCGGACCCAGGATCAGCACCAGAACCGGGACCGGGACTGGGAACAGGACCAGCATCAGACCCAGGATCAGCACCAGGACCCGGATCAGCACCAGGACCCGGATCAGCACCAGCTCCGGGACCATCACTACATCAGACCCCCCCTCAACCCCGCGACCCCCCCCCCTCCGTCCCACCTGCAGCCCACGGAACGCAATGGGATGGGGGTGGCGATGGTGATGGGGGCCCCCCGTCCGGCGTGGGCGCGTTTACCCGTGGAGCGGGGAGGGGATACGGGGGGGGGGGGGGGGGCTCACAGACACATCCCCCCCCCTCACCCCCCGCCCGCTTCCCCCCCCCCGGCGGGGCCGAATGGTCTCTCCCTGCGCTCTATTTAAGCCGCGCGGTGCCGCACCGCCGCCACTCCGCGTTCAGCGCCCGGTGCGGGCGGTGCTGAGCGCCGCGCTCCGATCCGTGCGGGATTTTCCCCCCCCCTCCCTCCTCCCCGGTCCCCCCCCCCCCTCCTCCTCCTCCTCCCCCCCCACCCCAACCATGCCGCCCACCGCCCCCCCCGTCGGCCTCGTCCTGCTGCTCATCCTCGGGGCTGCCGAGGGGAATCTGTCCCGAGATGGTGAGTGGGGTGCGGGGGGGGGGGGATGTGGGGTGGGGGGGGATGGAAGCTCTATGGGGGTTGGGGGGGTTGTAGGGAGGGGGGGGAATAACGGCTCCGTTATGTGGGTCAGCCCCGCAGGTGCGCTCCGCCCCACAGCACCGCCACCCGCGGGAGCGCCGGCGCTGCCCCATGGGGGGTTGTAGGGGGGGGGATGCGGGGGGGGGGGGGGCTCAAGGTCACGGTGCCGCCGCCCGGTGCTGTCCGTTTAACCCCCCCGCACCCCCCCTCCATCACCGCGTACCGCCCGGGGCGGGGCCGGGGCGGCGGAAGGTTCCAGACAGCCCCTCCCGGGGCGGGTGGGGCTGCGGGGGGGGGCACGGCGGGGTGAGGGGGGGGGGGGGGGAGGGGGATGTCACCCCCCCATCCTTTAGGGGTGACATCCTCTGGGGGTGATGGTGGCGCCTCCCCATCCCCCCCCCACCGTGTGTGTGTGTGTATGGGGGGGGTGATGGCATCGTCTGGGGATGGGGGGGGGGGGAGGGGGGCAGGTGATGGTGACACCGCCGTGGGGGGGACGGTGGGGGGGGGGGGTGATGGTGGCATCGTCTGAGAATGGGGGGGTGTTGGCAGAACGGTGGTGATGATCCTATGGGGGGGGGGGGGGGGGGGGGCGGGGCGGGGGGAGGTGGCAATACTGATACTCGTGGGGGGGGGGAATGGTGATGGCATCTTCGGGGGGTGGGGGGAGAGACAGATGATGGTGACACCCCCCCAGTGGGGTGGGGAGGGGCAATAATGGTGACATTGCTCTGGAGATTTTGGGGTGGGGGGGGCTGTCTGGGAGGCTGATGGTGGCACTCATATGAGCTGGGGGGGGGGGGGGGGCAGCCCTATGGGTTGGGGGCAGAACGATAGCGATGACATCTGCGGATGGAGGGGAGAGATGATGGTGGCCCCCCCACCCCCCCCCCCCCCACCCCAATGGGGGGTGATGGTGACAACCTGTGGGGATGGAGGGACGGATGGTGGTGATAAGCTCAGAGTTGAGGGGGGGGGGGGGGGGATTTGATGATGACAGCCCCATTCAGTGGGCACAGTGATGGAGGTGACATCCCTGTGGTTATGGGGGGGGGGGGGTGGTGGCCACACCTTGGGGTGTGTGGGATGATGGTGGGGGGGGGACCAACAACACCGCTGTGGGGTGGGCGGGATGGCGGTGCCCCCCTCTGCTTTGGGGAGGGGGGACAATGACACCCTATGGGTGGGGCTGATCTCCCCCTTCCTAAGGATGGAGGACCCCCCCCTGCTCCCCCTTAAAGAGCCCGCTGTCATTTTGGGTTGGGGGGGGGGGGGGGGGGGATAGGGTCTGTTTTGGGGTGAGGCACCCAGCAGGGATGGCCGCTGTGCGCTGTGATGGCATCCGCGCGTCCCATCCGTCCACCCCGGGGGTGCATCAGCCCTCACACAAAGGGTGTTTACCCCCATTGGCAACGAGGAGAGCGATGTTTGGGGGGGCTGTGTGTTGGGAAGGGGGGGGGGGTTGGGGTTTTCTTTTCCCCTCCTTTGTTTTGGTGTCGGGCAGCGCTTGGGGGGGGGGGAGGGTTTGATTCCCCATTTTGGGTGCGCAGCGTTGGGCGCAATCACAGCTGCTGCTGCTTTGGGGAGGTGGGAGGGGTTGGGGGTCCTCTGTTGTGTCTCCGCTGCTGTCTCTGGGCTGTAGGGGGTGGCTGTCACCTGCAGCGTCACCATGGGGGGGGGAGGGGTTGGGGGGGGGGGTGGTCTGTGGCTCTATTAGCGTTGCATGAAACCCCAAACCAAATTGTCGGGGTGTGGGCACGGCCTCATCCCGGTGTTGGGGGTGATTGGGGCTGAGGTCCCATGCGGTCCCTGGGCTGTAGGGGGGAGGGGGGAGGGCTGTTACCTGCAGCATCTCCATGGGGGGGTCATGGGAGTGGGGGGAGTTGGGGAGGGGGGATCTGTGGCTCCGTTCCCGTTGTGTGAGACCCCAAACGGGGCACAGCCTCATCCTGGTGTTGTGCATGGGGTGATGATTGGGGCTGAGGTCCCATGCAGTCCCTGGGCTGTGGGGTTGGGGGGGGGGGGTGGGGGGTTGGCTGTCACCTGCAGCATCGCCATGGAGGGGAGGGGAGAACCCAAACAATGATTGCATGAGGACATTGGAAGCCTCATCGTGGTGATCCGGTGGGGCCGAGTGGGACCCCCGGTGGGGCCGAGTGGGACCCCCAATGGGGCTGAGGTCCCACGCAGTCTGGGGGCTTTGGGGCTGATGACACTGCAGGATTTCCCTCCGGGCTCCGTGGCCCAACGCAGACACAACGGGACCCCAATCCCGGACGACCCCCCGGAGCCGTCGCGCTGCTCCCGCATGGAATCTCCCATTGGGGCCGCTCTGCGCATCGCTGCCCTCCGGGGCTGAGCTGAGCTGAGCTCTCCCCCGCAGTCATTCCGCTCTCCGGAGCTGTGTGAGCCTTTGTTTGCACAACGCCCCGCAGTCACCCATGGGAGATGCTTTGTGCCAACACCGGGGTTGGGGTTTTTCCACCCTGGGGAGCGCTGCGCTGCACGGCGGCTGTTGGCACCCCCCGCTTTGGTGGCTGTGGGTCCCACTCCTTTTGGGGGCAGACGTCAATGCTGCTTTACGCACGCGCTGGGATGACCCCGGAGGTGGGATGGGGGGAGCCTCGTGGTGTTGGCATCCCATGTGGGACCCCTGGGATGCGTGGATGGGGGACGGAGCTGCATCGCTGAGCACTCCGCGCTCCCCCGGCGGTCGGGGGACGATGATGGGACCCCGTGGTGCAGCAGCGCCGTTCCCCGGTGGGGGCGTTGGTGCCATCGGGGCTCACCGTGTGCTCCCCATCCCTTCCCAAAGTGGGTGCAGAAGGACTCCTATCGGCCCCATTGCGGGCGGTTCCCTGAGGGTGCAGTGCTGGAGATGAGTGGAACCCAACCGGCCGTAGCGGAGCGTCCGAGTGGAGATTGGGGACCGGCGTGGAAAAGGCACCGCTCAGCGCATTTGGAGACAATGCCCCGGGATTAAAGGCTCCAGAACTGCTCCGCTGCATACCCAGACAGTGAGGGGATGCCATAATCCCTCATTTTTTGGCACCGTCCGGAGTGGGGGGGGGGGGGGGTACATCTGTGTAGGGTTGGATGCGCTGAAGGGGCGACCCGGGGCACTGCGCTTGGAGCATCTCCATCCCAAAGCCCTTTGGAAGGGATGCAGGAGGAGGGAAGGGACGGCTGCCCGGGATTCCCCGCTCGTCTTCTCGCCTCTCCAGGGGTGTTGGAGGGATGGGGGTGGTTACATCTGGGAGTCCCCTGGCGCTGGCACGGCCCTCTGCCAGATGGAGGAGCGTGCGTTAAGGCTCACGCTGCCGTTTGTTCGCGCTGGGTTGCTTCTAAGCTGGTTTTACCCCAATGCGGAGCACTGCGCGGCCGTGTGGGTCCTGGCAGGAGAGCGGCGACCCCCAGAGAGAGCGTTGGGGGGGTGGGGGTGGTGGTGCAGGACCTGTGGTGCTTGGGGTGATGGGCTCCGCGCCCCGCTCTTTGTGGTTGTAGGGCACGGTGTGATCATGCGGATGCAATGGGGCAGCGCTGCGCCCCCCCATGTGGGCATCTGCTCCGTGGTACCCACATCTCTGGGCCTCCCTTTGCACCCCCTACACCCAACCCCATCTCTGGGCCTCTGCTTCAACGCTGCACCCCAGGGCAGGATGGGGACAGTGAGCAGCTGCTCCCCGCTGCCCCTCCTCACCGCCGCAGCCCCCCCTGTGCTGTTGGAGCGCACCCCACACTGCCCTCCAGCAGCACTGGGACCCATCGGGGCGCTGCTGCCCCCCCCGGGTGGGTCTTGCAGAGGCGGACGCTCTCAGTGCCACCTCTGCTGCACTGCTCAGAGCGATCCCATCGCCGCGGCACTTCGCTGGCTGGGCAGCAGAGATCCTTAAAACAGAACTGTCAAAGCAAAGAGCTCGTTTCCTTGGCAACAGGCGGAGATGGGAGCGCGTGTTTTTTAGCTCCTGCCCCTCGGGCCAAGTGGGTTTTCGGCTGTTTGTTGGCAAAGGGGAAGGAGAGCCCCTGGGGAGGAGGAGGAGGGGGGTCACCCCTCCCCATGTATGGGGTGGAGGGGGGGTTGTGGGAGCACTGAATGGGGCCGGAGGGGCAGCGGGGCGCTTTCATTGGAGTGGTTTGGGGGCAAAATTCCGTTGGGGATGGGGAAGGAAGAGAAGGGTGCTTTGCTGGGAGCCCACGAGGTCCGTTTGGGCAGTGCTTGGGGCTGAGTGTGGGTCAGGGGGTGTTGGGGCTGCTTCCAACCCACCCCATGTGGTCCACTGTGTGCAGAAATGGGGAGGGGGCTGCTATGGTGAGCCACGGAGCAGAGGGAACTGTGGGACCACGTTGCCCCTCCGGGTCACTGACCCACGGCCCGCATCAGCCTTTGGGGCTGTGGGGCAGGTTGGGCTGCTGACCCATAGAGGCAGCCCTGGTGCCGTGGGGTGGCAATGAGAGGAGCCTCCTGAGGTCCCCTCAGCTCCAACCGCTTTCCTGCTCTGCTGCTCCCGCATCCATTTGTGGATGCGTTTCGGCTGCTTCACCTCGGCCCGGTGTCACCTCTGGCCAACAGCTCCCACCTCCCCACTGCAGCAGAGGCGCCCCACAGCACCACCCGGCTCTGCCCTGCAGCAGCCCTGCCGCGCTCCGAGGTCCCACCCGTTGGGATTTGGGCTCTCCTTTGCTTTGCCCTTTCCTGGAAGCCGCGTCTGTGCCCGTCTGCCTTCAGAGGAAGGATAGGAATCACAGCGGTTGGGGTCAGGTTGGTTCAGGTCACGCTCGAAGGCGCCGTGGCTCTGCGTGCGCTCACACGGATGCTGGGTTTGCTCACCTCTGCCTCCGTGTCACTGCTGGATCTCACCCTGTGCCACGAGGACTCACCCGCTGCAGAGCTGGGACAGTGCACAGCCCCATCTATGCGCCCTACGGTTCCAAGCTGGCTCCTGGGGGCTGTTTGCCTCCGTTCCAATGGACGTTCCATTGAACCCCCCTGCGCCGTGCGAGGCTGGGATGGGAAGAGAGGGGCTGGGAGCCGCCAGAGGGACAGTTTGGCACCAAGAGATGCAAACTGGGATGGATCCGTCCCCGCCGCTCCGAAGCAGAAGCTGGGAAGCTTTCCCAAAGCACCTCCATGCCAGAGCTCCCGCAGCGTCGGGGCGGCAGCACGTAGGGATGGGTCCCCAACTGCTGGCACCGCTCTGAGCCCGCGGCCCGGAGCTCCATCTGCTTCCTCCCCTCCCGCTGCCCGCCCGGCACGGAGCCGCCCCGCCTCGCTCTGAGGTGCCCGACTGCCGTCGGAGCGTCAGCGCCAACGGAACGGCGCCGGGCGGTGCGTGCGGGGACGGTGCTGAGGAGCGAACGGGGCCGGTGGTGGCACCGTGCAGCAAGCGGGGATGGGGACAGCCCTCAGCGAAGGCGCCGAGGGACCTCCCCGTGCGGGAGGAAGGCCGCGAGGAAGAGGAGGAGCGGCGCCGAGCGGATGCCTCGAAAGCGGAGCAGCTTTTCCTCCTCCCATAACAAAAGCGGGAGTGCGCGGAGCAGCCGGGAAGTCGCGCTGCGGGCGTCCCAGGCTGTGGATGCGCGCTCAGCTCCAACCAACCCGCGCGGCAGCTGTCGGAGCTGTGCGCTTTGGGGTGGGAGCAGACGGGTTTTGGGGGAGCTCAGGGAGGTGGGAGCGCTGCTTTTGCCGCTCGTGGCCGGGATGGCAGCGCCCTGCGGGAGTGCAGAGGTTTAATTAACGAAGCGCACTGATTTTTTCGTGGAGCTCTCAGCCAACAGCGGCAGCTGCGCTGCTCTGGGGGCGCAGCCGGGCTGCCCTCTCCTCCCCGGGGGTCCCATCGGGACGAAGCGCGGCTCTCCGGCCGTCGGGACGCCTTTATGGCCGCAAAGCTGCGGTGCCGGCGGGTCGGGCCGAGGAGGAAACGCGGAGCTGAGGATCTGCTTCCCCCTCCTGGAGATGCGGGAGAGGAGCGCTGAGCGCTGCTCGGCGCCGGGGATGCGCAGCGCAGCGCAGCGCGGGGCGAATGGGCGACGTCGCATCTGTGCGTCGTTCCGTCCCAAAAGCGGACCGGGTTTTTTTTTTTGGGGGGGGGGGAGCTGTTGGGACCCGGAGCGGAACGCTTTCGGCTGTGGGGGCGGGGATGCGCCGCGCTGTGCTGTGCTGTGCTGAGAGCCGCTGGATTCGGGTGCGATCTCAGCGTCCTCCCCGCGCTCGGTGTCCCCGTGCGCTCCCGGGGGTGGCGGAGCTGAAGGATGGGGACGGCGCTTTGTCCCCGTTGCGTTGGATCGGGGGGGGGGGGGGTGGGAGAGGCTCACGGGTCCTCACGGCCTCGGTGTCCCTGTTCTGTCAAGGGCCGACGGGTTGCAGCCGTGCCGGGTTTTAATTAAACCGAGCCGTGCCCATCTGCTGCGCCAAGCTGTCGGTGCGGGGGCGGGCGGGATGTGGGGCACTGCAGCTCTCTGTGGGGTGGGGGGCAGTGGGGGAGTCCCCCATGGGGTCCCCTGTGGAAATTCGAAAGGGGGTCCCACGCTCAGGGGGGGGTTCTGAGGTTGGGGTGGGTGGAGGGGAGGAGCAGTGGGGTCTCCCGGTGCTCCCCGGGGGCGAAGTGTCGCGGTGACCCCGGTGCTGTCGCGGTGACTCCGTGCCCTCCTGGTGCTGCTGAACCCCTCCCCAGGTTAATACCTTAACGAGGTCGGTGCTGTGGCAGGTGACGGTAATTGCGTTAATTAAAAGGTTGGGTCTGTAGTCTGCTGTGTGGGTGTTACGCCCCGTCCTCGATCGGAGTCGGAGCGCTTTGAGTTTGGATAACAGCGGCTTGGAGAGGCCTAATCCCTTAATTAACAAATTAAAACAAGCCGACAGCCATCTCCCTGCCCAGAGGAGCAGCAGAGCCGTTGTCCCAGGCTGTATCCCCAGGGCTGGGGCTGGAGACCCTCCTGAGGACTGCGCTCAAGTGAGCTGGAGCCAAATGGGCTGCAGACGGAGGGAGGATGAGCAACAGCACCAATAAACGTCCACGAGGACGGAGGTGGGAAGCAGAGGCCCTCCAGCAGCTGATAACCCCGGCCAGTGGAGAGGAGCAGAGTTCCATCAGCGTCACATAGGAGCATCAGCAACCCCGGGATGGAGCCTCGAACCCCGGGAATGGTTTTCATCCACATTTGGTGTCTTTGGAATGCTGAAGTTCCTGTGTGTTCCAAAGCTGCTGTGGGATTCATGTGCTTTCCAGCCTGGAGTTCATCGAATCGTTAAGGTTGGAAAAGACCACTAAGACAATCAAGTCCAACCATCAGCCCACCCCCTCTATGCCCACTTATAGGGTCACTAAGGCTGGAAAAGACCAACGAGGTCATCCAGTCCAACCACCGACCCATTTCCAATGACCGACCCGTCTCCAACAGCCAACCCGAGCCCAACGACCGACCCACCTCGTGTCCAACCACCGACCCATCAGTTCAACACAGATCTGGGGAGCTCAGTGTCCTCGTCCCCCTGCCCTGCTCAGCCCCCCTCCATCCCTTCCTGCGACAGCTGTGTGGAATTTACAGTGTCAGCAAAAGAAAACGTTTCCCTGCGTCCTTCTGGGCAGAAAATGGAGAAATTCAGTCTGCTTCTGCTAAATGGAGCTTCTCCCAGCCAGCAAGCGTCGTGCGGGGAGATGGGGCCGTGAAATGAGGATTGCACTGCGGGCTCGCAGGGCAGGGCCAGCCTCGAGGTTGAGTCTCGAGCCCTAAATACGAGTGCCAAGATGTAAGACAACGCTCCACGGAGCTCCGCATCCAGCACATGATGGAGTGTGGGTTGCAGCTCTCTGGTCGTGTCCGACCTCTCCCTTCCCCGTGGGACGGCGCGGCGCGGCGGCTCTCCCAAAATAGCCGTCCTTGGGGCAGATGGGGTTATCTGATCCTCCTGCTGCTCCTCTCTGCCCTTGGGCTGCTCGGCAGCGACGTCTGTGCAAAGGAAACGTGGCTTGGGAGGGATGTGCAGAGCCTGAGCGCCCGTAGGATGGATATAGGGCCCAAATGTGGGGGCGAGAGCCCGAAGCGCCCTCCCTGAGCTCTCCTTTCTTGCGTGCAGTGAGCCAGCCCACGACGTCGGATGAGACGGTGGTGGCCGGCGGCACAGTGGTGCTGAAGTGCCAGGTGGAGGACCCCGATGACTCCTCGCTGCAGTGGTCCAACCCTGCCCAGCAGACCCTCTACTTTGGGGAGAAACGAGGTGTGTGTGCAGGGTGGGCAGAGGGGAGGTGGGTTGGGGTGAAGCTGGTCATCCATCCCCACCTGCGGGGAGCGCGGTGGCGTTGCCGCTCACCCCGCTGTCCCCTTGTCCCCCAGCCCTACGAGACAACAGGATCCAGCTGGAGAGGTCCACGCCGAACGAGCTGACCATCAGCATCAGCGACGTGGTGCTGTCGGATGAGGGGGAGTACACCTGCTCCATCTTCACCATGCCCGTGCGGACCGCCAAGGCCCTCGTCACCGTGCTGGGTAAGCAGCGGCACCCACTGACCTCCTCTCTGTGTCTGCCCCATCTGCAGGATGCCCTCCATGCGGCCCTTTATCTCTTCTATCCCACACCCCAACCCCGTAACGCATCCCTGTTGTCGAGTCATTAAGGTTGGAGAAGACCCATCAAGGCCAACCACCAACCCATTCCCACCCGTGGAATCATTACGGTTGGAAAAGACCCCCGAGGTCATCGAGTCCAACCTTCAGCCCACCACCACCACCACCCCACTCAGCTGTGCCTTCTGTCTCTCCATCCATCCGTAGACAGTTGCACGCAGAGCTAATGGGTTGTTGGAAAAGACCCCCGAGGTCGTCGAGTCCAACCTTCAACCCATCACCACCACCGTGCCCCCCTCAGCCACATCTCACGTCTCTCCATCTCCACACAGCAGCACACACAGAGCTGATGAGTCGTTGTCTTTCTCACCTCCTCCTCTCCCAGGAATCCCCCAGAAACCCCAAATCTTTGGCCACGAGCAGCCCATCGACGAGGAGAAGATCGCCCGGCTGACGTGCCGGTCCTCCGGCAGCAAACCTGCAGCACAGCTCCGGTGGAAGAAGGGCAACAAGGAGCTGAAGGGTGGGTGATGGGGGGCTGGGGGCACCACGGGGACAGATGGGGCACTGTGGGCTGAGGTGTGCCCAGTGCTGGACCGCCCCCGGCTGGACCACCCCATTCTACTGCCGACGATGGGATGTGGGTGCAGTGTCCCCTTCTCAGTGTGCACATCAGCCCCAACCCTCTGTGGGGGCGTTGTGAGCGTCACCTCCAACCACCCCCTGTCCCCGCAGCTGAGGGCACCGAGGTGGTGGAGGACTCCAACGGGAAGACCTTCACCGTCAGCAGCCGAGTGGAGTTCCGTGTCACCAAGGAGGACAACGACGCCGAGGTGACCTGCACGGTGGACCACGAGTCCTTGCAGAACTCGGAGAGGTCAACCACACAGAAGCTGCAGGTCCACTGTACGTGGCATGAGGGGACCGGGGGAGACGAGGCCACCTGAGGGAGGGGATGGGGCCAAAGAGAGGTGGGAGAGGTTTGGGGGACCTCATAGTCACCGCATGTGGTCCTGTGAGTGCACCGATGTAGGCCCGATGCGCTGTCCCACGTGGGGATGCTGCACAGCGTCACCTCCCCTGCCCATCCCTGCCCCCTGGGACCTCCCTGTCCCCAGCATCCTCTGCCTCTGTTGTCCCCATCTCCCCCCATCCCACCTCGGGGGCAGGATGGGGGATGTGGGAGCTGCTCACCCGTGGATGCTCTCACATCGCACCCGTGGCGTGGTGGTGCGGGAGGGGGAGGGGATGGGGCAGGGTTTGGGGTGCCAGCTGGGGGGCTGTGGGGCAGCGCTCTCACCCCACCGCTCCCCCTCCAGACAAACCAACAGCGAAGATCGAACCGCACCCGCAGTACCCACGGGAAGGAGAGAAGCTGCAGCTGCAGTGTGACGGGCAGGGCAACCCCGTGTAAGGACCCCCAGCGCCCCCCACTGCCCCTTCCCACCCATCCGCACACCCCAAATCGCTGCTTACCCCTTCCTGGGGCGGGGGAAGGGGGGGGTCTCGGCTCTAAGCTGCGATGTGGGCTCACATCTGCAATGCCCCTCATCCCACAGAGGGCAGTTCCCCCCCCCAGAGCACCAAACAGTGGAATCACAGAAAGATGGAACGGGTTTGGGTTGGGGGGGACCTCAATGACCGTCTCGGGTGGGGGCAGCCCCTCTCCTCCACCCCCCACGATGCAGTTGGGGGGAGACCCAGCTGTGCCTGACCCCATCCCACCCCGCAGCCCCCAGGAATTCCTATGGGAGAAGGAGGGCAGCGACGCCCCGCTGCAGCTGAGCTCCGACAGCATCCTCATCTTCCCCTTCCTCAACAAGAGCGACAGCGGCACCTACATCTGCACGGCCACCAGCTCCATGGGCAGCGTCATCGCCAAGTACAACCTGGACGTCAGCGGTAAGGCGGTGGGGTCGGGGGGTGGGGGGGGGACGCTGTGGGGCACTGCCTGCATTGGCACCACGGCCCCATGGGTTGGAGCATCCCCTGCTGCATCCGGACCGTCCTGCGCCGTGCTGCGCTGCTGGATGGGCGCAGAGCGGTGTGGCTGAGCTGCCATTGCTGCCTCCTCCTGCCCTGGCCGTGCTCTGCTCGCTGTCACCGTGCCCCACTGGGCTGCATCTCCCTTTCCCTGCTCTTCCAGGCCTGGATCCGGGGGTCCTCCTCCTTTTCTCTGTCGTCCTCTCGTCCTCTCCCTGCTCTCTGCCAGCTTTGGGCTTTTCCATCTTCCAGCATCCCTCGTGCTCCGGCCTTTCCCTTTCCACCCCTCTCGTTCTGGTCGCCCCCAACCCCATCCTTCCCCTCCGAAATGGCTGTGGCTGACAGGAGCGCATGGCAGCGGTGCGTCCCACCCCACGCAGTCCATCCTCAGCAGCCCCCTGCCCTTGGCCACCCCATGTCCCCATCACCCCTGGGGCAGGGTCCCGTTCCTGCACCCACCCCTGGGCTCACAGCAGCACCCAGCGCCCACCCCAGGACGCCGTGTGCCCCCCACCCGCTCTGTATCAGCCCACCCAGCGCCACATCCAGGCATCGGTTTCCCCCATTTTCAAATCCCCATCCCCAGAGACACAGGGGTCTCGGGTACCATCGCCAGAGCAGCCCCACAGCCCACCCACCACAGCCAGCAGAGGTGGCACCCAGCGCTGGGTGACCCAGGCAGGAGGGTCCCATGGGTCCCTCGTGGGGTGACCGGGGCTGCCGGCAGGTAGGACACTGGAATGGTGTCCCTGATGTGACCCAGCGGCAGGAAGAGAAACGGGGTGGTGGAAGGTCCATCCCTGCCAGGGTCCCACCCGTGGGCTCCGTCCCTGCCGGGGGCTGACTGCTGTCCCTGTGTTCTTGTCGTCCTCCCCAGATCTTTCCCAGCTCCCCACCCCACACGTTCACTCCACTCCAGCCCCTCCGCCGGGCCCTTCCCAGCCCATCTCTCATGCTTCCATGGCCACCGCTTCATCCTCCACTCCAGCTCCCATCCAAGGTACCGTACGCTCCATTTCTGTCTCTTTACGGACCCGCTGCTCCTCAGCTGGAGACGATGTCAGGAGGACGATGGCCCCGTGCTGGGTTAGGGACGCTTTGCCACGTGCCCAGCCAGGCTCTGAGCCCTGCTTGGTGGCACGGGGACAACACGATCCTTCCCGTGCTTCCATCCCATTGCATCGCCGCTGCGGTGCAGGCAGCTCTGCTGTCCCCGTGTCCGTCCATCTGTCCCATGTCTCCGTTCTCCTCGTCTTCCCCCGTTGTTTTTTCCACCCTCTCTTTGTCCACGTGTCCCCTCTGAGTGCTCCCACGGCTCTGTGCCCCCACTGTGCACCAGGGGATGGTGACAGCAGAGCCGTCGCGCAGCGCTGGTGCTCACCGTGGGCAGAGCTTCGCCCGTCCCAGGGCTCTCCACATCACAACCACTGCTTTCCCCCCACACTGCTTCACCCCAGCTCCGCTCCTCCCCACCTTCTGCCTCCTCAGCACTGCACTGAGTGGGACCCGGGGCAAACCACAGCACCCCCTCCCCTCTCTCTGCTTTCTCCCCCTCCATCTCCTGGGCAGATGCCAGTCCGGTGCCGTCGACCTCCAGCACGTACCACGCGGTCATCGGCGGCGTGGTGGCCGTCATCGTCTTCCTCCTGCTCAGCCTCCTCATCGTGCTGGGACATTACCTGATCAGGCACAAAGGTACGGGGATGTGGGGCGATGGGAGGTGACAGCCAGCAGAGCCCCCCAAGGTTGGGTTTAGGGGCCGCTCCTCAGCTCTGTGCTGACCTCGAGCTGCCCAACTCCACCTCCATTCCCCACCTCCATTCCTCCTCCTCTCCCCTCACTTGGTGCACCCTCAGCCCTGCAGTGCCCCACCGATCGATCCCCCTTTCTCCTCTCCCTCCCCCTCCTGTCATTTCCACCTCCCCCTCCCATCATTTCCACCTCCCCACCCCTTTTCCATCCCCCCGGCAGGTGTGTGCATAAGACACGGGGAGACCACCACAGCCAGACCGCAGCAAAACCCACCCGAGGTGGTGATGTGTGAGTAAGAGCCCCCCATCCCCACCCCACCTCCTCCTCCTGCAGGAAAACCTTCCAGGGGAACAGGGACGGAGGGGCAGGGTGGGCAGAACCACGCAGGAACGCCATTCCCCCTCTGTTGTAGAGCCAACCCGCATCGGCTGCTTTGGGCATCCCAGTCCCCCCGTGGGGTTTACCCCCATGCAAAACCCATCTTTTTTCCATTGCAGGCCAAGCCCAAAGGATTTCTCCCAGCCACGGTGGCCCCGTTGTGCCACCCATCCCACGTCGGTGACGTTGTCCCCTGTCCCTACAGGCACCTACCTGACCCACGAGGCCAAGGGCTCCGATGACGCTCCGGATGCCGACACGGCCATCATCAACGCGGAGGGTGGCCAAGCGGGCGGCGACGACAAGAAGGAATATTTCATCTAAAGGGCATCGGAGAGGGTGAGAAATGGAGCCAGCGAACCCCGATGGAAACGGAAACCAGACCACAAACCCCACTCAACCCAACAGATTTACTCTCGTGCCCGGCACGGGCGGACGGACGGACGGACGGACGGAGGGATGGCGGGACAGAGAGCAGAGAGCGACCGGCTGAGATGTGATGATGCTTCTTCTTGAACTTGTACAAAACGTTGTTACTACGAACAGCGAAAGCCCCGTTTGCTTGCTTGCACCTCCAACCCCGCGCCCGGCGCTCGCGCGAAACACAGACCAAGCAGTGAGTGAGCGACGTTCCTTCTTCCTTTGGACCTTTGCTTTGGTTTCGTGGCTGCTCTTTGCTTTGGGCCCTCGGTTGGGGTGTTGGGCTGGGGTCGATGTAGCTCTTTCCTTTCGTTTCTCTTCCATTTTGGGTTTTCGTTTTTGACGCCCAAGGATAAAATCAGCTCCGGGCTCTGCGCCATCGGTGTCCCCACCGAGTGTTGGGACCTCCGGTCCGTAGGGAAAGGGTGTGCCGCGGAGCCCCGCATCCCTGCCCTGATTTTATCCTTGGTGGTCCTCATCCGACAGTGTCTGTTGGGGAGGAGAGATGTCCTCGTGCCGTCGGTGTGTGAAGGGGGGTGAGATTCCAGGGTGGGAACTGCCGAAGCCCCCGGAGATGCCAGGAGCTGCCGGGCACCGCGGCTGCCCCGTTCCCACCCAGTGGGAGGGGGGGAGGGCAGGGTTTGGGGGGCAAATGGAGGGGAAAAAAAGTGACAAAAAAAAAAAAAGAAGCCCCAGTTTGCAAATTCTCAGATTGGAGACGTCGATTCAAACCATCTATTGAGATGTTCAGTGCTGGGCCATCACCAACACCTCCTCGGTGGCCCCGGGAGCCTCCAGAATGGTGTTTTGGGTCCTGAGAGTGACTTTGGTGCAGTGGGGATGGCCCAATCCGTGCTGCACGCCAGGACTGGCAGCTCCGTGCCCCAGCAGCCATGTGAGCTGGGGGTTCCCTGCTCCAGGTGCTCCTTGGGGCTGCCCCTGTCCTTCCCGGCCCCTTCCTATGGTTGGTGCTGAGCTGGAAGAGGCCTCGTTGGCTCCAAGGGTGGCCAAAATGTTTGGGTTTTGTGTCCCGGTGGCTTGGGGGTCTCCAAAGAGGTTTGGTGGGCATTTGCCCCACCTCCAACCTGGGGAGAAACCACATCTCTTCCAAGCCAGATGGGAACCAGAAGTTTTTTCTGACCTCCCCATCGCATAACTGGGGTCGCCGTGCTCCCCCAAACCCCCACATCTACAGGGCCAACCCCTCCTGGGTGCTGGCATCGCATGGTCTGGATGCAGGGGGCTCGCAGAAGCACCCCATTACATTTTGGGGTGCCCAGAGGAGCTGAGCCTTTGGTGCAGGAATGGGGTGGGGTGGGCAGCCCCATCTTGGAGGTAAAGGAAGAATTGGGTCCTCCACCACAGGGTGTGGGGTGGAAGTGCTGCTCCCACCCAGAGGACAAGGAGTGGAGTGGTGGATGGGGAGTGGGGCCACCATGGCTTGGCAGGAACAAGGGATGCATCCGTGGCACATGGCTCCGTCACTCCATCAGCAGAGCATTGGGTGCCTTGAGAGGGATGCACGAAGCCTTCGCCACCCCCCAGTGGGGAAAACTTGTGGGTTCCTCACTGCCGTTCCTCTCCTTCCATCTCCTTGGAGGAGGACGTTGGCCATGAGTCCCAACAGCAGGACATTGGCCGTGGGTCCCAGTGGGAGGATATTGGTCATGGTCCCAATGGGAGAAGGATGTTGGTCATGGTCCCAATGGGAGAAGGATGTTGGCTGTGGGTCCCAATGGGAGGAGGCCGTTGGTCATGGGTTCCAACAGGAGGAGGATGTTGGTCATGGTCCCAACAAGAGGACATTGGTCGTGGTCCCAGTGGAAGGTGGACACTGGCCGTGGGTCCCAGTGGGAGGAGGATGTTGGTCATGGTCGCAATGGGAGAAGGATGTTGGCCGTGGGTCCCAACGGGAGGATATTGGTCATGGTCCCAGTGGGAGGACGACGCTGACCGTGCTCCCAACAGGAGCCCCGAGCTTCTGCCATGGGACACGCATTGTCACCAGAGGTCACACTGCCGACACGATGCCGTTCACTTCACTGCACACACAGAGCATGCACAGCACGTGGGTTTCTCCAAAGGTCTTCACCATCCACTCTCGATAGGCGCAATTCTTTCCCATGAAACACGACGTGTTTTCGAGCACGGTTCCATCTCACCGCATGTCTCCGTGGCGCAGATCGGAGCGCAGGAGATGTCCCGAAGGTCCGGGAGGGATTTGGGTCCCTGGAAAAAGGGCTGTGGGGATTTGGGGTCAGGACTCGGCCATGGAGTGGTGGGGCCGTGGTTGGACAGCCCCCACGCGAGGGGTGGCAATGAGCACTGCGTCACTCGTGTGAATGGGGACACAGTGCCACGGGTGATGGAGGGAGGGTTGGGGACACCGCGTCCTGCAGGAGGTGACATTGGGACTGTGCCCCTCACTGCTGGCACCCAGTGGAGCCGTGCAGTGTCACCGCATCCCCGGCGTCCCCTCCCAAAGCACGAGGGCTGCATTGGCCCCATGGCCACCGCGTGCCACCGGAGCACCGGGACGGGGACACGGGGCACTGAACTCTCAATAGACCACGAAAGCCATATTAGTGCGGAGCTCTGAGCGCCGTGGGGCGGCCGTGGGGCGGAGGACGGGCTGTGTTGTTGTGCTGTGTTCTTGTATGTACATAAAGGGAGACAACGAACGTCGGTGTTACTTTATAACCTTTCTAATATCCTGTGCTAATCTCGGAAAAATAATCCTATAAAATATATCTGGATTACACACCTTCACCCGCCTGCTCATCTCTGCCTCCGCACGTGGCCCCCACCCCAGGGGAGAGGGGATGGGGGGGACACAGCTCACCCCATGGAGCCCCCGCAGCCCCCAAACCCACCCAGACCCCCATCCCCCCCCCCACATTCCCACCCCCTAAGGATGAGTGCGTTGCCCGTAACCCCATTCATCACCCCACGGCGGAGACTGCAAACCTGGCACGGATTTTGTCCCGCATCATCAACGCTTCCAAATAGAATTCCAAAGGAACTGCAGTCGTTCTGCCAATGAATGATCATTTCCTGCACCAGAAATTACCAGCGCCGCCGCTCAGCGCCTTTACTGGCAGCAGCCGCCCGTTTCCTTCGGTCCTGGTGGAGGGAATTGCTGAGGTGGGGAGGGAGGAAGGGAGGCAGGGAGTTGGGGCAGCCCTTATCAGGGCCCCGCAGCCCTTCGCCCCGCAAAGCAGAGCCAGAGTGGAGCTGAGCGCTGTGCAGACAGCGCCGTGCATCTGTCGCTGAGCCCAGAGGCGCTGAGGACACATCATGGGCAACTGCATCCCGGGGGTGAGTCCTTCCCATCCCCGGGGGGTTCTCCGAAATTCCATTCCTCTCTTTGGAGGTGACCCCATTTCCAGCTCTTACACCCATCGCCTTCCGCCCTTCCACCCTAATTGTCCCAGCACCACGGGGTACCCAACCCTGACCCTATGGGGTACCCAACCCAATGGGATACCCAACCCCACCCCCACTGGGTACCCAACCCTGACCCCATGGAGTACCCAACCCAATGGGATACCCAACCCCACCCCCACTGGATACCCAACCCAGACCCTATGTGGTACCCAACCCAGACCCCATGGAGTACCCAACCCAATGGGATACCCAACCCCACCCTCACTGGGTACCCAACCCTGACCCCGTGGGGTACCCAACCCATGGGGTACCCAACATCACTCCCATAGAGTACCCAACCCCAACCCCATTGGATACTCAACCCTGACCCCATAGGGTACCTAACACCACCTCCATGGGGCACCCAACCCCATTGGATACCCAACCCAGACCCCATGGGGTACCCAACCCAATGGGATACCCAACCCCACCCCCACTGGATACCCAACCCAGACCCTATGTGGTACCCAACCCAGACCCCATGGAGTACCCAACCCAATGAGATACCCAACCCCACTCCCATTGGGTACCCAACCCTGACCCCATAGGGTACCCAACACCACCTCCCCCCCAGCCCCAGGTGGGGTGCATAGCAACGAGTCCTGGAACTGGAAAACACCACTGAGTGCAAGAAAACGGGTTTTCTTGGCTTGGGATGAAACCACACCCTGGGATATCAGCACTCCCCACACTGTCCCTCCCTGATAAAGCGCGGCACGTGGCCACCGGAGGGGCCAACTCAGCGTCACCCCGCAGCACACGGCACCTCCTGTCCTTCACAGAGCCCTGAAATCGTGGTGAACAGAACCTCCTCGTTCCTCCTGGACCTCTTCAACTCCATCTACGATGAGGGCTACACAGACAACGACACGGACAGCAACTATGAGGACTTTGTGGCCGCAGAGCCGTGCCACAACCGCTACTGCCCCTTCTTCTACCGCGCCGCACCGCCCTTCCTGGCCGCCACCGCTGCCACCGCCCTCGTGGCCACGGCTGCCCTGCTGCTGGCCCTGGCCCTGCGTCCCCACGCCTGGCCCCGTGGCCGCGCGTTGGTGGCCCAACTGGCCGCGTGCTGCGGGCTGTTCGCCATCACCCTGCCGCCGACGGCCGCGGGCATCGCGTGGGGGTGGCGGGCGGGCGAGGGGCCGTGCAGGGCTGTGCTGCTGCTGCAGCACGGCAGCGTGTTGGCACAGGGGCTGCTGCTGGGTGCCGGGGGGTTCGGTGTGTGGGGCCGAGGTTGGTGCGTGGAGGCGGTCCTTTGGGTGGCGGCGGTGGTGATGGCGGTGCCGGCGGCGCTGAGCGGTGGCACCGCGGGGACGGGGCTGAGCGCGCAGTGCGTGCAGCGCAACGTGGATGTGGACTCTGCTGTGCATCTGCTGCAGCTCACCGTGTGTTGCTGCGTCCTTCTGCTGCTGCCCGGAGCGCTGCTGACGGCTGCGGTGCTGAGGGGGATGCGGGGTGCGATGGGGCGCGGGGTGGGGTGGCTGTTCTGGGGGTTGTGGGCACCCTATGGGGTGGTGGTGGTGGTGGAGCTCCTGCTGGAGGTGGGGGTGATGCCGCTCACCTGCAGTGCCTTTGAGAGCTTTGATTTCGCGCTGGGGCTGAGCACGGCGCTGGGGGGGCTGCACTGCTGCCTCGCGCCCCTCATGCTGCTCCTCACTGCCTTCTGTGGTCACAAAGGGGGGGAAAAGTGCTGAGCGCCCCAAAACGGCACCCACAGCCCCGTCCCCGCACCCCCACGGGTGGTCCCGACGGCTGTGGGTCGCACTGCTCCTCAACACCCCACAAAGGGCACTGCTCCCCCTGCACCCATGGGTGCCATTGGCCTTTAAGCTCCCCGTGGGTGGCACTGTTCCCCCGGAACCCCACAAATGCTATTGCTCAGCACCCATGGGTGCCCTTCAAGCACCCCAGGAGGAGTGGCAGTGCCCCCCCAGCACCTATAAGTGGCACTTCTCCCCCCCCCCCCCCGACAAACCCTGACCCCACCACCACACGGGTGGGGGTTCTATACAATAAATGTCTCTGCAGCCCCAGTGCCCACATCCTGGTTTAATGCCTAGGAGGGGGAGGGGGTCTCCTTCCCCAAAACAACCCACATCCTCACACCCCACTGCTGCCCCACGGCTGCCCCATGGAACTCTCCATAGCCACCCCATGGAGCTCCCCACTGCCATTCTATGCCCCCCTCCCACAGGAACCCCCACTTGCACCCCATGGGGCTCCCCACTGCCGCCCCACAGAGTTCCCCACGAGCACTGTGGGGCTGAGCTCCCCTTGTTGGCACAGCAGTGGCTGTGGGGCGCAGTGTGGGACGGCTCAGTGCTTCCTGGGGATGCCCATCCCCAGGAGCGCCACGTTCCATCCCATTATCATCTCCGGTCCCATTCCCACAGGGCTGTGGGGTGGAAGCAGGAGGAACTGCTCCTGGGGCTCCGCATGAGGGGGGGACGCTTAATGAGGCGCTGTGATTAATTAGCAGGAAGGGAACTGACTGAGCCCGGCATTTGGCCAACGCTTGGAAATCCCCATTAGGGACAGTCCTGCGGTGACAAAGGGTCTGGGGGGGAAGTGGAGGGGGGTCAGGGGGCACAGACAGCCCCAGAGGACACACGGACTCACTCAGAGGACAGAAGGCTCGGGGTTGAGGCGATACCTCGTGGTGGGGTGACCCCACACCCGACCCCACACCACGCGCCCCAGGCACAGCTCCAGGACGGCCCCGTGCCACAGCACTGCAGCCGTGTGACACCGTGAAATCGCAGCCCCATCGGTGCCAGCGGATGGGATTGGGGGACGGCGCTCCCCTCCCACCCACCCACCCACCCCATAAATCCGTGGCATCCGCACCCAGCGCTGCGCCAGCACCATGGGCACCGCGCCGATGTGGCTCATCGTCCTCAGCGCTGTCACCGCTGTCACGGCCCAGGAAGGTATGGGGACAATGGGGGACATCAGGGGACCGGGATGCCACTTGGTGGAGATGTCACTCATTGGGGATGTCACACAATGGGGATGTCACTCACTGGGGATGTCACATAGTCAGGACATCACTCAGTAGGGATGTGGCTCCATCATGGAGTGGGGACGTCACACGTTGGGGATGTCACTCAGCAGGGACATGGTTTGATGGGGACATCACTCAGTGGGGATGGGGATGTCCCTCACTTGGGACACCTCTTCATGAGGACATTGCTCAATGGGGACGTCCCTCAATGGGGGCACCTCTCCATGAGGGCACCACTCAATGGGAACATCCCTCCACCACTTGGTGAGGACATCACCCAATGGGGGACGTCCCTCAGTGGGGACACCACGTGGCAGAGCCACCCCCTAGGAGAACTGGGGAAGGTGCAGAGCCCACCCCACCCCTTCTGCCCCCCCGCAGACCTCTACAGAAAGGTGTTTGTGTTCCGGGAGGACCCCAGCGACGCCTACGTGCTGCTGCAGGTGCAGCTGGAGCGGCCCATGCTCAACTTCACCGTGTGCCTGCGCTCCTACACCGACCTCACCCGGCCCCACAGCCTCTTCTCCTACGCCACCAAAGCTCAGGACAACGAGATCCTCCTCTTCAAACCCAAACCCGGCGAGTACCGCTTCTACGTGGGGGGGAAATACGTCACCTTCCGCGTCCCCGAGAACCGCGGGGAATGGGAACACGTCTGCGCCAGCTGGGAGTCGGGCAGCGGCATCGCCGAGTTCTGGCTCAACGGGCGCCCGTGGCCCCGCAAAGGGCTGCAGAAGGGCTACGAGGTGGGCAACGAGGCCGTGGTGATGCTGGGGCAGGAGCAGGACGCCTACGGGGGAGGCTTCGACGTCTACAACTCGTTCACGGGGGAGATGGCGGACGTCCACCTGTGGGATGCGGGGCTGTCCCCCGATAAGATGCGCTCAGCATACCTGGCGCTGCGGCTGCCGCCCGCGCCGCTGGCCTGGGGACGCCTCCGCTACGAGGCCAAGGGGGATGTGGTGGTGAAACCACGGCTGCGTGAGGCGTTGGGGGCCTGAGACCCCCAGCACGTCCCCCTTTGCTGTCCCGCTCCTCACCGTCCCCCCCTGCATGGTGTCACACAGCCGCGGGGATGTGATGCACAGAGAGACGGGGACACCCCCAACCCCGCGTCGCCTCTCTCCTGCTGACTCCCCATGGCACACAGTGCTGGCCCCGTCCCTGTCCTGGGGACCTTGTCCTCCCCCTGCTCCACGGCAGCAAAATAAACCATGAGAGCTGCAGGTGACAATGACAAAAGTGAGCGCACATCGATCCCGCCGGGGATGGGAGGGGGTGGTGTGGGTTTGGGGACGGCCCCCGTGGTGGGTGTGGGGACACAGCGATTGCCAGGGAGGGGAGGGGAGGGGGTGCGTGGATCTGGGGACGGACCCTTGTCCCCCACACTTCCTGCCCCTCGTTACGAAAGTCACTCACCCAATGTCCACACAGCGACACGTGGGTCAGTGCCCTCGCAGTCCAGGGAGAAAATCAGGTGGGAGTGCCTTCCTTCTGGGAAGTCCCCTGGAGCGGTGCCTCTGCCATTGTCACTGAGGTGGGGTCATGGGGACGCCACGCTTCTGCCTCCTCTCCTTCCTCGTGGGGCTGTGCAGCCTCTCTGCCACAGATGGTAGGGGTGAAAGATCCCATAGGGGGTCGGGGGATGACGGGGGGACACACGGGGTGGTGGCACTGAGCAACGCGGCACAGCAGGGATACAACGCCGGACACCACAAAAGGGGCACACGTGGGGACGTGGGCTGTGATTGGGGGTGGCAGGGCGATGAAACCCCCCCACCTCAGCGCCGTCCTTCTGTCCAGGTGCCGCAGCCAAAATGAGCGCCCAGATCCAGAGCTCCCCCATAGTGCCCTCTATGTACCGCAGCCTGGTGCTGAGCTGCAAGGTCTCCGGGGACCCCGGGTAAGGCATCCCCCCCCAACCCCTCCACCCCACGGCACGGCCACCCCACGGGCAACCCCAGGCCTGGGTGACACCGAGCCCCACACAGCCCCAAGGAGTTCGTGTGGGAGAAGAAAGGGATCCACAAACCGCTGCAGAAAGGCCCCATTGATATCCTCCTCTTCCGCTCCTTAAACAAAACCCACCTGGGCACCTACACCTGCAAGGTCAGCAGCCCCCAGGGCACCGCCGTGGCCACCTACAACCTTTGGATAGACGGTAAGGAGGGGAAAACCTGTCCCCAGCCGTGCCCTCCTTCTCCCAGCTCCTCCTCGCCACCCCGTGCCAATGTCACCCTGGGTCACCAGCCCTCCCGTGGCTGCACCTCGAGATGCTGGAAGCCACCTCTGGGCTAAGAGTGGCCACTTCCCCGTCTGATAGTTTCCCTCTGTGAGGGACACTGACTTTTTTCTCACCTCTCCCAGACCTGAAGTACAGAGTGTTCGTGTTCCCCCAAGCGTCCAACGATTCCTACGTGCTGCTGCAGGCACGGCCAGAGCACCCCCTGCTCAACTTCACCGTGTGCCTGCGCTCCTACACCGACCTCACCCGGCCCCACAGCCTCTTCTCCTACGCCACCAAGGAGCAGGACAACGAGATCCTCCTCCTCAAATTCAAACCCACCGAGTACCACTTCTACGTGGGGGGGAAATACGTCGCCTTCCACATCCCCGAGAACTACATGGACCCAGAGCACGTCTGCGTCACCTGGGAGTCACCCAGCGGCATCGTGCGCTTCTGGCTCAACGGGCGCCCGTGGCCCCGCAAAGGGCTGCAGAAGGGCTACGTGGTGGGCAACGAGGCCGTGGTGGTGCTGGGGCAGGAGCAGGACGCCTACGGGGGAGGCTTCGACGTTCTGCAGTCCTTCACGGGGGAGATGTCCGACGTCTACATGTGGGACTTTGGGCTGAGCGACTCGGAAGTGAAAATGCTCCACTACAGTGAACCCGAAGTCGCCCCCATCTTCGGCTGGAGGAACTTCCCCTATAAGACAGAGGGTGAGGTGTACCTCATGTCCTAATGCTCCTGGCCACCACTGCTACCATTGAATGCATACCTCCCCCCCCCCGCCCCGCACTGTCCCCTCTGCCTGACCTTCCTCCTCCGCACCCACATGGCAACAAATAAAAGGAGTGTGACCCACGAGCAGCAGCAGGCAGTGCTGGGTGGATTTTGTGGTGCTAGGGGGTGGGGGTGGGGGTTTGGGGTGAGGAGAACACCTCCATGGGGTCCCCCATTGTGCTCCTCCATGGATTCCCCCTTGTCCCCCACTTTGGGGTCCGTCTTTGTCCTCCTCCATGGAGTCCCCTCTTGTACTCCACCTTGGGATTCCCCCCCTTGACCCCTCCATGGAGTCCCCCCTTTTCCCCATCAGTGGGGTCCCCCATTGTGCTCCTCCATGGCGCTCCCCTTGTCCCCCTCCATGGGGTACCCCTGTGTGTCCCCCTTTGAGGTCCCCCCCTTGTCCCCATCCGTGGGGTCCCCCACTGTGCTCCTCCATGGGGTCCCCCCTCGTCCCCCACTTTGGGGTTCCTCCTTGTCCCCAACCATTGAGACCCCCCTTGTCCCCCTCCGTGGGGCTGGGGAGGGGTCAAAGCAAGGACAGAGGAGGAGCCCCGGTCTCCTGGTACCTCCATGGGGTGCAGCCCCGCGCCCCGATACCCCCAGCGGGGTGGGATACGGAGGGGGGGGGTTGGGAGGGGGTTCGCCCCGGTGCAGCCTCGCAGCCCCTCGGCCTCCGCCTCCCGGTTCCGGCGCTGCGATCGATTCCGCCGTTCCCTGCAGCCCCGCTCCGCCCCCCCGCGGCCTTCCCCGGTACGGAGGGGCGAGAGGGCCCGGGGCGGGGGAGGAGGGGCGGCCAGGCCGGGCCGGGGCCTCGGTTCGAGGTAGGCCGCAGGACCGGGTCGGGGTCGGGGTCGCGGTCGGGGTAGGCCGCACGGCCGGGCCGGGGTCTCCGTTCGGGGTAGGCCGCAGGGCCGGGCCTGCTGAGTACGGCCTACGGCGGGGGCGGGCCGGGAAGGGGGGGGGTCCAGGGCGGCCGGGGGAGGCTGGGAGGACCCGGGGGTGTCCGGGGAGGGATGGCCCGGGAGGACTGTTGGGGCTCGGGGTGTTGGGGCCTGGCCTGGGTGGGGGTCGAGGGCTGGGGTTGGGGGTGGTGGGGGCCTCAAAGGGTGTGGGCGGGAGGCCTGGGGGGGCTGGGGGGGGTCTGGGTAGGGCTTGGGGCAGGCGGGCTGAGCCAGGGATGTACCGGGGGGGGGTCTCAGGAAGCCTGGGCTGGAGGGTGCTGAGGGCTGTGGGGAGGGGTCTTGAGGAGAGCATGGGGTGGGAGGCCTGGGTTGGGATGTTGGGGTCTGGAGAGGGGCACAGCCTGGGGGTCCTGACCCTGTGGTACCGGGGGGTCCCGTGGGCTTGGGGTGTGGCACAGCCCTGCCTCCGGGCCGCGTGGCAGCACTTGTGCCGTGGTGCCAGTCCCTGCCCCACAGTGCTGCTCCTCGCAGGCGATGGTGGAGCCCCCCAACTTCTCGTGGGTGGCAGAGGGGCGGCTGGCGGGGCTGGGCATGCCACGGGAGCCGGGTCACTACCGCTTCCTGCTGGGCCGGGGCGTGAAGCACCTGGTGTCACTGTCTGAGAGGCCCCCCCCGCACCACGGCTGCTGCCCCGCCGTGCAGCTCCACCGCTTCCGTGTGCCCGACTTCACCCCACCAACAGCCCGACAGATCCAGAGCTTCCTGCAGCTGGTGGAGGAGGCCAACGGCCGCGGGGAGGTACGGAATGGGGGGTCCTGGGGGGTGACGACGAGGGGGGGTGGCAGAGGAGGTGACACCGGGATAGGGGGGTGACGTTGGGGTGGTTGGCACCAAGAGGAGGGTGTCAGCAAGAGGTGGGTGGCACTGAGATGGAGGCGATGCCAAGGGGGTGATGGTGGGGTGATCCCACAGTGGGTGACACCACGAGGAGGATGTCACCGTGAGAGAGGAGACATCCAGGGGGTGATGATAGGGGGGTGACACCGGTATGGAGTGGGTGATGTCGGGGTGGGTGACACCGGGTTGGAGGTCACACGTAGAGGGAGTGACGCCATGGAGCCCCGGGGTGCCCGTGTCCCATGTCACGGCGCAGGCGGTGGCTGTGCACTGCATGCTGGGGCACGGCCGGACGGGCACCATGCTGGCCTGCTACCTGGTGAAGACACAGAAGATGAGCGGCAGCGACGCCATCCGGGAGATCCGCAGGCTGCGGCCGGGCTCCATCGAGACACGGGAGCAGGAGCAAGCCGTCATGGAGTTCCACCGGCGCTTCAGGTACGTGCAGCCCCCTGGGGGGGGTCTCCATGCCAACAGGGCCGCAGCAGGCACAGCTGCGAGGCCAAGAGCCCAGCTGAGACGTGGATCTGCCTCACTGTAGTGCTGGAGAGGACAGCAGGGAGGCGTGAGCGTGAGCTTCTGTGAGCAGTGCGTGCTGGATGGAGGTGAGATGCTCCCCGTGAAGCTTTGCCCATCCCGATGGTGCCGGCATTTGTCTTGTCCCCATTAAAGGACTTTCCTGTTGCTCCTCTCCACTTTTGTCTGGGGAACCGAAGGGCCACCAGAGACCCCCACCTCCGCCATGTCCCACCATTGCTCCGTGTTGACGCGCTGCCATCCCCAAGCCACGCTCCTCAGCCTTCATCCCAACAGCTTGGAACCCAACATGGGCACCCCAAAATTGGGGATCCCATGTCACGAGGCTCTGAGTGTCAGCCTGCCATCCCCAGAGCTGGTCACCCGCCAGCGCGGTGACGCATCACGGAGGGTGACAGCAGCGTCAGCCCCCCAGGGCCGTCCCGGGACGTGGATGCTTAAAGGGAAGCTTAGATGGAATTTAGGCATCTCCGTTCCAAAGGTCCAATCCTGAAAATCTCTTCTCAGCTGTTCCTAACCTTGGTGGCATTTAAATCCTAAGTGCCAGAAGCGTCACCGTCCCCATTCCTGGGTGTGTGGCACAGCGCCGGGGCACACGGTGCTCACCGGGTGCCAGCTCAGCACCCACAACGTGGGCTGGAGGGCCCTCACCTCCACCCAAACACCTCCACGTCTCCAAACGTGATGGTGAAACCCCAAAATGCCATCATCTTCCACCAGACACGCCCCACCATGGCGGTGGCACACAGTGGCTGGGCTCAGAGCCGGCCGGGATGGGAGGAGGTGGCCGTGGGGATGAGGACACCCCATAGTGGTGAGCAGCAGCACTTGGTGGGGTCATAACCCCTACTTGGGGGACTTGGAGACGTGGTGGGCCCCATGGGTGCCACCACAGCTCTATGGAAACCATGACACCACGTGGGGACATGGGGACATCGGGGGATTCTCGTGTGCCAGCACCCAAAACAGGACATGGGTGGCCGATGTGGGGGGAGATGCCCCACGTGGAGGATGTGGGGACGTGGAAGGGGTCGGGGACAGTGCGGAACGGTCCTAAGCCCGTGGAGTCGCAGCACTCACATGGGGCTGGGAGATGCAGGAAAGCAGCTTAACAGCAGAATTATTTCCTTTAACTCCTCTTACTTTAGCTCTGTCCTTAATAATCTCCCGCGCTCTGGGGGCCGGGCCAGGCCGAGCTGATGGGGGGGGAACAGCGGGACCCCCACCCTGGGGAGGGGACAGGGATGGGGGCTTGGCCCCAGCATCCCCACTGCAGTACGATGGGGATCAGCCATGCTGTGCCACCAACCTGGCACGGACCCATCGGGGCCTGGTGGCACTTTGGGGTCAGGACTGGGGGGTGTCCCCTCCCGGTGCCCCCAGCAGCAGAGCCCCCAGCCTGGCTCACAGCCCAGCTCCGGCTCAGAGCTGTGGGATGGGGACAGGGCTCTGGTGGCCGTCCCCTCTGTGGGGACACAGCGGGGGATTAAAGGGGTGACGGACAGGGTGGGAGAGGGCATCCAGAGAGCAGCGGGGTGGGGGCTGTCACGGGGATGTCGTGGGGTGGCACGTGCATGGCATGGCACGGAACGGCATGGCATGGAACGGCATGGCATGGCATGGCTTGGAATCCTGGAGTCATAAAGTCATGGGATGACCCCAGTTGGAAGGGACCCACAGGGGTCACTGAGCCCAACTCTTGGCTCTGCGTGAGACCACCCGAATTCAAACCCTGTGGTTGAATGGGTTGTCTGGCAGGCTTGGGATGGCACGACACGGCATGGGATGGGACAGCATGGCACGGGATGGGATGGCTTGGTGTAGCATGCCATGACATGGCATGGCACCCCGCACCCCCTCTGTCCCACCCAATGCCCTTTATTCCCACCTCACGCCCCCTCTGTCCCACCCAATGCCCTTTATTCCCACCTTACTCCCCCTCTGTCCCACCCTATGCCCTTTATTCCCACCTCACGCCCCCTCTGTCCCACCCTATGCCCTTTATTCCCACCCCGACCCCCCTCTGTCCCACCCTATGCCCTTTTTCCCACCCCGACCCCCCTCTGTCCCACCCTATGCCCTTTATTCCCACCCCAAACCCCCTCCCCCTCCCACCCCGGAACTACACCTCCCATCAGCCCCCGCGCCCCCCTCTCTCTCCTCCCCTCCCCACCATTGGCCGCCAGCAAGCTTCCGTTACCACGGCGACGACCAATCAGAAGCGCCGCATCGCCGAGGGGGCGTGGCCAATCCGAGCCCCTCCCACCGCCGTTGCTTTGGCGGCGGCCGCCCGGTGGTGGCGGCGGAGCGGTGCGGTCGGTTCGGGTCCGGGCCGGGAGATGAAGAACCGGCAGCTGCCCCCGGTGCGGGGCCGCGGGGAGCCCGGCGAAACCCTGCTGAGCTCCGGCGGTGGCACCCGGTGACCGGAGCGAGCTGCGGGACGGGGACCTGTGCTATGCGGTGGTGGCTCCGCGCGGCCTTCCTCAGCCTGCTCGCTGGCACCGACGGTACCTCACGGCGGGACCCGGGGAGGGGGGGCGGTTCGGTCCCGGGCTTCGGTCCCGGTGCCACCGCTCGTCCCGTCCCGGCGCAGGCAGCGGGCAGAGCGGGGCCGTGGTGGGCCGCGTCGGGGACAGCGCGGTGTTGGGCTGCGATCTGCTGGGAGCCCAACCGGGCCGCCCGCCGCTCTACGTCATCGAGTGGGTGCGAGTCGGCTTCGTGCTCCCCATCTTCATCAAATTCGGCCTCTACTCACCCCGGGTGGACCCGGAGTACAGCGGTGAGGGCTCAGCGTGGGGACCGGGGGGAGAGGGGGGGGGTCGGTGTGAGGGCGGCTGTGGGGTGGGGGGGTGGGAGTGGGGGGTTGTCTCCGTTGGGTGCTGTCCTCTATGGGTCCTGGCCCCACTGAAGGCCCCAACCCCTGAGCTCAGCCCCCTATGGGCTGTGGCCCCATTGAAGGCCCTGAACCCCTGAGCTCAGCCTCCTATAGGTCCTGGCCCCATTGAAGGCCCTGAACCCCTCAGCTCAGCCTCCTATAGGTCCTGGCCCCATTGAAGGCCCTGAACCCCTCAGCTCAGCCTCCTATAGGTCCTGGCCCCATTGAAGGCCCTGAACCCCTCAGCTCAGCCTCCTATAGGTCCTGGCCCCATTGAAGGCCCCAAACCCCTGAGCTCAGCTCCCTATGGGCTGTGGTTGCTGAGCATTGATGGCCCCCAGTGGGTCACAGACCCCATAAAGGCACTAAGATGCTCGGCTCTGTCCCCAGTGGGTCCTTATGAGCACTGGGCTCTGTCTCCTGTAATTGTGGTCCCCATGAAGGCCCCAAACCCCCACGCTGTGTCCCCTATGGGTCACAGTCACCACGGAGGACCCAGAGCTCGTGGTCTCCATCCTCTGTGGGTCACAGTCCCTTTGAAGGCCCTGACCCCCAATGCTCTGACCTCTATGGGTTGTGGTCCCCATGAAGACCATGGGTCATGGTCCCCATAAAGGCTCTGAGCCATTGGGGTCTGTCCCCAGTGGGTCACAGTTCCCCCAGTGGGTTACAGTTCCCCCCATGGGTCACAGTCCCCATGGAGCCCTGGCCTCTGTCCTCAGTGGGTCACAGTTCCCAATGGGTCACGATCCCATGAACACCTGACCCCCATCCATGTGGGTCACGGTCAGCATGAAGGCTTTGATCCTCTGACCTCTGTCTGCCGTGGGCTGTGATCCCCACAGAGGGTCCTGGACCCCTGATCTCCGTCCCCAGTGGGTTAAGGTCCCCTCAGAGCCCATAAAGGCCTGTCCTCTGTCCCCAGTGGGTCACAGTCCCCATGAAGGTCTGACCTCTATCCCCCATGGGTCGTGGTCCCCATAGCCTGTCCAGAGCCCGTGGCTTCCATCCCCAATGGGTCACAGTCCCCATGAAGGCTCTGAGCCCCTGCCCACTGTCCCCAGTGGGTCACAGTCCCCCCTGAAGCCCTGCCCTCTGTCCCCTATGGGTCGCAGTCCCCATAGTGGCCCCACTGCCCCGGGTGGCCCCGAGGTTGTGCGTGGGGCAGGGATTTGGCCCTTCAGCAGCTCAGCAGCGGCGCTGCCGGGATTTGGAGCCGTGGCGTGGGAGGGCCGATCCCACAGAGCGCTGGCTGTGACAAGGAACCCCCCCCCCCTAAGTGACAGTAAGCCCCATGGTGACAACACACCTGGTGACACCAAACCCTCCACACCTGCTCTCCGTGGGGCCCCACAGCTCCGGTTACCTGCAGAGCTCAGGTTTCCCTATGGGCAGGGCAGGCAGCAGACGGGGCTTTGCCTCCTCCCTTGGCTTTGTCCCCCGTGGTCCCCGTGGTGTCACCAACTGGCTGTGCCCAGGATTGACATTGGGGGGGGAAGGAACCTTGAGGGGGGGGGGGTGACCAAGCTCAGCCTGGCAGCCATGGCTCCAAACAGGTGCAGCAGCTCCACTGTCACCTGCGGAGCCCCCAGTGTCACCTGGTGTCACCCAAGCGCTTTGGGGACAAGAGTGGGCTGCTGCCATCTCCACCAAAGCCCCTCGGGGTGAGGGGGGAGGGGGGGGAAATGGGGTCATTTGCCCCCCACCAGCTGCCGCCGTCCCCCACGGTGTCCCCAGGCTGGGGGTGCTGGTCCCCATCGTGGTCACCGCATCCCCCCATGGCGGTGGCCGCTGTCCCCTTTGTGTCCCTTTGAATGGCGGTTGCCAGGGGATGCCGTGGGGAGGACGGCGGGGTTTTGTTATCGGTGGGGGAGGAGGAGGAGTTGAGGCCGGCGCTGGGGGGGATTAGGGGCGTCCCCTGCGCTCTGATCCGTGCCAAAGGGACCTTTGTTTGGAGCCTGCTGTTCCCAGCGCCCAGCTGGCGGCTGTGGGGCTGCTCCGTACGTCCCTGCGGGGCGATGCCCTCATTCCCATCCCTCCCACGGCCCCCATCAGCTCCTGGGAAACGCAAATTGGGGAGAGGCTGCAGGGAAAGCAGAGCTGCACGTGGTGTGTGCTGGGTTTGAAACTGCATTCCCCAAACTGCCCTGCCCGGTCCCGCTTCCTCCTCCTCCTCCTCATCATCCTCGCTGGGCTCGTCCGGCCGGTGCGGCACCCACGTGGGGACCTTGGAGACGCACATGGGGGACCTTGGGGACACCCGACTCCTTATGGAGCCCATGGGGCTTTCCCAGCAAAACTCAGTGGGAACCACCTGCTGGCATGCTGCTCTGCCCTATCACCGTGCCACTGCCCGTCACCCCCAAGGGTGGTGGCACATATGGGGCCGAGCAGTGGGGTTTGGGGGTTCTGTGGTGCTGGGTGCACCCCGGCACTGCTGAGCCAATATTGCGCCGCGCGCCTGAGCCGATTACGGCTCTGATAATAGCGCGGGGGATTAGGGGGCTGTGCTCGCTCTGCTTCTGCTCCTTCTCCTCCTCCTCATCCAAGGGGGCGGTTTGGGGCGAGCACCCCAAAAACACGGGGTTGGCTCCCACCGATGGCTCAGTGGTACTCGGTGCCGTGGCGCACTGCTCTGGGCTCTCCGGACCCCACAGCACCGCAGGGATGAGGAGTGCGGGGGTGGCCGGGGCTTAGCAGGGTTCCCAAGGGTGAGCAGCTCTGATTGGGGTGGGGGGGGGGGGGGTCTGGGGGGACGCAGCGCCACGAGCTCCTCGTCCTGCAGGTCGTGTGCGGATCGAGGAGGGCGCATCGCTGCGCATCGACCTGCTGCGTGCTGAGGACCAGGGCTGGTACGAGTGCCGCGTGCTCTTCCTCGACCGCCCCAGCGCCGACGCCGACTTCCAGAACGGGACGTGGATCCACCTCACCGTCAACGGTAGGGATGGGCTGAGGGGTCCCGGCGCTGGGCTGGGGTCTGAGCTGGGTGATGGTCCGCCTTACGGTCTCTTTGTCGCTCCATTCCCCACTTCTGGGGTGGGTGGTTGCTGCGGTCCGTCCTTTGTGCCACCCCATTCTGAGGGCAGCTGGAAGGATTCCGCCGCTCCCATTGCCCCCCTCGCGGGACAGTATCCCACTCCAGACCCCTCGCTCTCAGAGCCAGGGCTAAATCCTCTCTTTCCTGATGTCTCAGAGCGCGTTTCTCTTCCCAGCACCCCCAACCTTCTTGGTGACCCCCCCGGCCTTTGTGGAGGTGCGGGACCGCGACGCGCTGAGCCTCACCTGCACAGCCGTGGGCAACCCACAGCCCATCATCAGCTGGAAGCGGAGCGACCTGGCCCTGCAGAGCGGGGACACCTTGCAGGTGAGGACAGTGTGACGCCGCCCGGGGGGGTTCCCCATCCCACCTTGTCCCTCTGCGTCCCTATTGGTGACGTTGCAGGTGAGGAACGGGACGCTGAGCATCGCCGCGGTGGAGCGTGCCAGCGCGGGCACCTACACGTGCCATGCGTCCAGCAAGGAGGGCACCATCACCCACACCACCCGTGTGCTCGTGCAGGGTGAGTCACCGGGGCCACCTCTGGGGGTCCCCTCCTCGGTGGTCCCACCCCCGGCCCTCACGGTCCCCTCTGCTTCGCAGGGCCGCCCGTCATCGTGGTGCCACCGCAGAACGTCACCGTTAACGTCTCCCAAGATGCCTTCCTGGCGTGCCAGGCTGAGGCGTACCCAGGAAACCTCACCTACACCTGGTTCCAGGGCAGCAGCAACGTCTTCCACCTCAGGTACAACGGGGACGGCGATGCTGTGGCTGTGGGTTCATGGTGGATGGAGGCAGTGGGACTTTGCCCGCAGCAAGCATGGATCTGGGCACCTTTGGGTGTGCGATGAAGGGCTTCTCCCATCCTTGCTGTGCCCTCTTCCACCCCCTCGTCCCCTCACAGCCACCTCCAGGCACGGGTGCGCATCCTGGTGGACGGGAGCCTCTTGCTGCAGCGAGCCACCCCGGACGACGCCGGCAAATACACCTGCATTGCCAGCAACGGGCTGTGGAAGCCACCTTCAGCCTCAGCCTTCATCACGGTGCTGTGTAAGAGCCTTGGGGTGCCCCTCGGGGCCGCCGTGGGGTCCCTGGCACCTTCCCAGCACCCCACTCGTCCCCTCAGACCCAGCGCAGGTGACCACCATGCTCCCAGAGACCCACCTGCCCAAGGGGATGCGAGGCATCATCCGGTGCCCCACCAGAGCCAACCCCCCTCTGCTCTCCGTCAGCTGGACAAGGGACGGGCGCCCGCTGGAGCTGGGCAAGGTAGGGCTGCGTGCGCCCACCCCACAGCATCCCAGTGCCCCCTTGGCCTCACTCTCCTTCCCTTCTTCCCAGTTCCCAGGGTGGTCCACGAGATCGGATGGCTCCATTGTCATTGCCACGGGGAACGACGACGCTCTGGGGGTGTACACCTGCACCCCCTACAACAGCTACGGCACCGCCGGCGCCTCCCGGCCCACCCGTGTCCTGCTCAAGGTGAGGCTGAGGAGTGGGGATGTCACCACAGCCCCGTCCTGCTGTGTGCTGTCACCATCCCCAGCGCCGCGTGTGGCTCTTCCAGGACCCCCCCACCTTCACGGTGCGTCCCAAGGAGGAATACTTCCAGGAGGTGGGCAGGGAGCTGGTGATCCCCTGCACGGCCCACGGGGACCCCCCACCCACCATCACCTGGGGGAAGGTAGGGGAGCCCACCTGGGAGGTCAGCGGCTTTTGTCCTCGTGGGACATCGTCTCTGGGATGGGGGGGGGGATGAAGGTGACGGGGATGGGGGGGGGTGGGGTTGATGGGTGTGGGGATGAGGGGGATGGTGATGGGGTGAGGATAGAGGTGGGATAAAGGAGGGGAGATGGGGATGGAGATGAGGACGGGGATGGGACGGAGAATGGGAAATGGAGATGGTGGTGGAGATGGGGAGGGGGTGGGGCAGTCGCCACCATCAGCGTGTCCCTGCCGTGCAGGTGGGCAGCGCAGGGCAGATTGGTGCCCAGGTGGATGGGAACAGCAGCCTCATCTTCCACCCCCTCATCAAGGAGCAGCACGGGGTGTGGGAATGCACGGCCACCAACGCGGTGGCCAGCGTCAGCACTGCCACCACCGTCCACGTGCTGGGTGAGTGGGGCAGGCATCGTCTGCAAGGGCAGGTGGGGCAGAAGGGGGTGTGCTTTGGTGGTCCAACCTACGTGGTCTCTCTGCCTTCATCCCCAGGAACCAGCCCTCACGCCGTCACCAACGTCTCCGTGCTCCCACTCCTGTTGGCAGCCAACATCTCCTGGGAGCCAGGCTTTGATGGAGGCTACTTCCAAAGGTTCAGCGTCTGGTACACACCGCTGTGAGTCCCCCTTTGGTGACACCGACTGTCCCCTCCCGTCCCCCAGCTGTGGCTCAGGGCTCTGTGCCCCCCCCCAGGGTGAAGCACCCACCCCGTGCCCACCACGATTGGGTGTCGCTGGCGGTGCCGCCGGGGGCTCAGCACCTCTTGGTGGAGAACTTGCAGCCAGACACGAGCTACCAGTTCAGCGTGCTGGCTCAGAACAAGCTGGGCAGCGGCCCCTTCAGCCAGATCGTCACCTCCGTGCCCAGGGGTGAGAGCAGAGCACACAACTCCCCTCAAAGCCCCCCTAAAAGATGGCAAGCACCCCCCTATTTCCACCCCATTCTTGGCCAACCTTCTCTCCCCAGGCTTCCCAGTGACCACAGTGCCTCCGGAGCCGCCGGCCGTCACCGTGCACATCCTCCTGTCCCCACCGCAGGCTCTGAGTGCCAACGAGACGGCGCGGGGGGTCCTGCTGCGTTGGCAGCCCCCAGCACAGCTCTCGGTGCCGCTGAGCGGTTACGCCTTGGAGCTGCGGCAGGACCGGGGGGGTTGGGAGGTGCTGGAGCGCTCCATTCCCAGCACGGAGAGCCAGGTGCTGGTGCCGGGGCTCATCAAGGTGAGAGTCTTGCGTGGTGGTGGGTGGGGGTCTCGCCAAGGAGGGGATGCAGTAAATAAGGGGTGATGGTGCTCTGCCCCCCCACCCCCAGGACGCCTTCTATGAGTTCCGCCTGGTGGCCTTCGCTGGCAGCTACATCAGCGACCCCAGCAACACGGTGAACGTCTCCACGGCAGGTGAGGGCTGCAGCCACCCCCCGTCCCCCAACCAGGAGGCAGAAATAAAGAATGATGGGATGTTTTGGGTGGGAGGGGGCTCCCGAGGTCGTCTAGTTACAACCGCCATGCTATAGGATAGAGCAAGGGACATCTCTCACTAGACCAGGTTGCTCAAAGCCCCATCCAGCCCGATTTGAATGCCTCCAATGGGGTCGTTGGGTTGGAAAGGTCCTAACAGATCCCAGAGACGTGGAACAGTTGGGTTGGGTTCTGTTGGAAAGGTCCTCTCAGTTCCCAGACACGTGGAACGGTCAGGTTGGGTTGGAAAGGTCCTTACAGATCGCAGAGACATGGAACGGTTGCGTTGAGTTGGAAAGGTCCTAATAGATGCCAAAGACACATAATGGTTGGTTTGGAATGGTTGGAAAGGTTGTAACAGATTCCAGAGATATGGAACGATTGGGTTGGGTTGGAAAGGTCCTTACAGATCACAGAGACATGGAATGATCAGATTCGGTTGGAAAGGTCCCTACAGATTGCAGAGACATGGAATGATCAGATTGGATTGGAAAGGTCCTTACAGATCGCAGAGACATGGAACAGTTGGGTTGGATTGGGTTGGAAAGGTCCTCATAGGTCCCAGAGACATGGAATGATCAGATTGGATTGGAAAGGTCCTTACAGATCGCAGAGACATGGAATAGTTGGGTTGGAAAGGTCCTTACAGATCGCAGAGACATGGAATGATCAGATTGGGTTGGAAAGGTCCTTACAGATCGCAGAGACATGGAACAGTTGGGTTGGAAAGGTCCTTACAGATCGCAGAGACATGGAATGATCAGATTGGGTTGGAAAGGTCCTTACAGATCGCAGAGACATGGAACAGTTGGGTTGGAAAGGTCCTTACAGATCGCAGAGACATGGAATAGTTGGATTGGAAAGGTCCTAATTCACGAAATCACTCCATTGTTCTTTATTTTTACAAACCTATGTGCCATTACAAACAGCCAACGACACACTAATTCCTATGCAAAGCTTTTAGCCAAGCACAAACCTCCTTAAAAACACTCGTGGGAAGAGAGGCCGTGCTCTGCGCCATTCATTGCTTCTACCCCTTAAAAAGGGAACGCTGCAGTGCACAGCTGTGGCCCTTTGGTGAGCCCTACACGAGCAGTGGTGTCTGCAGGGGCTTTGAGTCCTTGCATTCACGCGGGCAGAGATTTCCTCCCAGCCTGCAGCAGCACACCTTGCTTGTGTTTATCGGGCACCCCAAGGGAGCACCCCAACTTCTGCCATCCCCGCTGCGGTGCCGGGGGGTGCTGACCCAACCCCATCTCCCACCCAATGCAGGGATGGAGGTGTACCCATCCCGCACGCAGCTCCCCGAGCTGCTCCCGCAGCCGGTGCTGGCCGGGGTGATCGGTGGGATCTGCTTCCTCAGCGTGGCCATCATCTTCAGCACCACGGCCGCCTGCATCATGAACCGGCGGCGCGCCGCGCGCATCCAGAAGCGACGGCAAGGTAAGGAACCCTATGGGATGTGGGGAAGGAGGGTAGGAAGAGGGGGGGGGGGTCCTTGGGCTGCGTGTGCACCGCCGTCATCTCATCGCTGTGTGTGATTGTGATCCCCCCCCGTTGTGTTCTCATGGCCTTCCAGATCCACCGCTTGTCTTCTCCCCCAGCAAGAAGCTCCCAGCTGCGCAGTAAGTCGTGCCCCACATCTCGCTGTGCTCTCCCCCCATCATCGCTGGGTTTGGGGCAGGGAATCGGGCTCGGGGTGCCACCCGTGGGTGCTCTGCTTTCCCCTCTGTGGGCTTTTGGCTGAAGAAAGCAGACAGCGCACAGCACCCGTTGGGATCCCCACTGCGAGCCCCCTAAATAACAGGGAGGCATCATGGGATGCTCCAACCGCAGCAATTCCCTTCTCCTTCCAGCCCTTCTCACGCCGCTGATAGCCCACCCAGCACGGCCAAGCTGAAGCTGCAGCCCTCCCCGTGCCCCAGCCTGCGCCGGGCTCTGCTGTGGGGGGAGAAGGCAGGAACCAGCCTGGGGCTGAGCATCGCGGGGGGGTCCGCTGCCGGATACGCCCTCTATGAGAGCCACGTTGGGGAGCACGTCCCGCTGGAGCGCATCCGCCGCGGCCCCGACGGCCGCTTCGTGGTGGAGAGCACCGAGACGACCCCCCAGCAACGGGACCCCCCCCCCGCACGTCGCCAGGAGACGGAACCCATCTGGCACAAGGAGGTGGCGTTACGCCCTCGCCCCCCCGGGAACCCCCCCGCCCCCTCCGGCCGCCGTCGGGGCCGCTATTTCGGATACGGCAGCAGCAGCCCCGTGGATGAAGGCACCGCTCTGTGCATCGTCGATGTCAGCCCTGTGGCCTCTGCTGCCACTCTGCCTTACAGCCCCGACCCCCCCAGCGCCCGCTGGGACTCGTTGCCCCCCCGGGGCACCCCCCCAGACTCCAACACCCCGCAGCGGACCGCGTCCCCCCCGCCCCAAAGCGGCATCCTGCAGTACCTCAGCCTGCCCTTCTTCAAGGAGATGTGCGTGGACGGCGACTGGCCCCCCCCCGAGGAAGCGCCGCAGCCCCCCACGCCCCCCCAGCAGCAGCCCGGGGGGGGGCAGGACTGTGCGGACCCATGTGCCAAGCTCCCCCCGGCCCCCACCCTCCTACAGCCCCCCAAGGTGCCGCTGGGCCCCCTTAAGGCCTCGCTGCCCGGCCCCCCCGTATGGCCGACCCCCCCGGAACCGACCCGCCGTGGCCCCCCCATTGATAAGACTGAAAACAGGGAGGTGCCCCCCCCTGAGAAACTGCCCCGGGGCAGCCTGACCAGCCAGAGCAGCGGCCGTGGCAGCGCATCCTTCCTGCGGCCCCCCTCCCTTGCACCATCCCTGGGGGGGCCCGGCCCTGGAACCCCCCCGGCGGATGGGGGCAGCTGGAAGGTGGGCACTGAGCCCATCCACGTTGTGGGGGGAAAAAGGTGAGGATGGGGAGGGGGACAGCAGGGGGATGGTGGTGGCGTTTGGAGATGGGATGGGGACAGTGGGAATGATGGTGGCACTTTGGGGATGGGATGGGGGCAGTGGTGACACTTGGGGGTGGGAATGATGGTGACATGGGGTGATGGTGGCACCTGGGGACAGGGGAATGATGGTGGCACTTGGGGACAGGGGGACATGGTGACACTTGGGGATGGGATGGGGGCAGTGGGAGTGATGGCGGCACTTTGGGGATGGGATGGGGGCAGTGATGACAGTTGGGGATGGGGACATGGTGACACATGGCGATGGGGACAGTGGTGACACTTGGGGACAGCGGGACAGTGGTGACACTTTGGCATGGGGACAGAGATAATGGGGATGCTGGTGGCACTTGGGGACATGGTGACAGCTGGGCATGGGGACCGTGGTGATGCTTGGGCGCGGGGCTGGGGACAATGGTGGCACATGGGGATGGGGAGCAGGAGGCATCACCTCCCTCCCATCTGTCCCCACAGGAGGGACACCTCGGTGGACGAGAGCTACGAATGGGACGCCGAGGTGACGTTGGCCACCGACCTGCTGGCCGCCCTGCAGCTGTACCGCACCGCAGAGCCCCCCCGGCCCCTCTCCACCATCGCCCTGCGGGACCTCGAGCGCCAAAGTGAGTTTGTCCCCAAGCACGGGGACGCCGCGGGGTCCCCAACGGCGGGGATAAATCCTCCCATTGGGGTTAAGGGGGGGTGAGAGGGGGGTGGGGGGGGGGGGCAGCTGAGCTGTCCCACGTTGGCTCCGGGGGGGTCACGCTGTGCTGCTCTCCCTGCAGAGCCCGGCGGCGGTGGTTCCACGCCGGTGACTTCGGTGTCGGCGGAGGCGTTGGTGGCGGCGGGTGGTCCCCCCCCGCACGGGCGGCACAGGGAGGGGGCACAGCAACGGCGGAGGCAGAGGCCGGGGGGGGGCCGGGGGGGTTGCGGTGAGCGCTGTGAGCTGGCCACGCTGCTCTGAGAGCCCCGCAGGGCTCTGAAAGGATGGGGTGGTGTCCCTGTTGTCACCCCCCCCCCCCCCACATCCTTTTTCAGTGCTTTAGGGGATGAGGGGTGAACCCCTGAAGGGTCCCCTGTGTGGGGTGGGGGGGGTGGAATAAAGAGATGTGATGGCAGAACGGGCGCTGTGGTCCCCCCCCCCCAGAACTGTACCCCATGTCCCCCCCCCCACCCCATAGCACACTCTGGGGCCTGGATCCCCCCATCACCCCTCCTGGTACTTTCCATCCTCAGCCCCCCCCCATCATTTCTTCCACCCCCCATTCCCATTGCCTTCTATATTAGCCCCCCAACCCCATCACCCCCCCCCCCATCCCCATCTCCCCATCACATTCTCCTATTACCCCCCCATCCCCATTACCCCCCTCATCCTTCCAACCCCCCCTTGGTCCCCTCCATCCCCATCACTCAATCCCCGTTGCCCCCCATCACCCCCCCATCCCATCATACCACTCCCATACCCCATTGCCCCCCCATCCCCTCTCTGATACTCCCCACCCTCAGCCCCCCCCCCCCCCCCCATTCCCATCGCCCAACATCCCTACACCCTGTGCCCCCCATCCTCTCCCCCCGTGCCCCTCCCTCCCCATATTCTCTTGGTTCCCCTGTGCCCCCCCCGCCCCCCCCGGCTCTGTAGGGCCGTCCCATCCCTTCCCATTTTTCCCCCCCCCCCTCCACGGTCGTTGCCCCGGGCAGGGCGAGGGCGGAGGGGCGTGGTCAGAGCGAGGTGGGCGTGGTCAGAACGAGAGGGCGTGGTCTGCGCGGATGTGGGCGTGGTCTGCGCGCAGCGTGCCTTTATATGGTCAAAGCGCGGGAGCGCGTCACGGTGGGCGGGGCCACGGAACGCGTGACGTCAGCGCTGCGATCGGGGGGGTTCCGGGGGTCACCCCCGGGCGGTCAGAGGGGGTCAGCGCGGGGTGGTGTCCCCACTGTGTCCCCGTGTCACCCCCCCACGTGTCAGCACCCCTCTTTATCACCCCCCCTATGTCACCCGTGGTGTCCCCCTTATGTCACCCCCTCTCATATCAGCCCCATATCACCCCCCCCCCCCCCCCCAATGTCACCCCTGGGTGCCGTCCCCTCTCTGTCCCCCCACATCCCCCCCTGTCCCCCTACCAGACGTGCTGACCCCGGGGGGTCCCATCCCAGCCCCCCCATCCCCATGTCCCCCCACCCCACCCCTCCCATCCTCCCCCCATGTCATCCATGTCCATTGCCCACCCCATATCACCCTGGGGTTCGTGACCCCCCCGGGACTTTTGTCCCCCCCTCCTCCTCTCTGTGCCCCCCCCCCCCCACATCCTCATCATCCCTCTGTAACCCCACTGTGTGACCCCCCCCATCATACCCCTGTCGCCCACCCCCATCACTGCTACCCCCCCTCCCCCCCCATCACTTCCAACTTTGCCACCCCCCCCCCCCCCCCATTGTCACCCTCACCCTATGGGGTCACCATGTGCCACTTCCTGACCCTGTGTCCGTCCGTCCCCCCCCCCCCCGCAACACCACAACTGTCACTCTCAGCACCGGAAACCCCCGGGGGGGGAATCCCCAGGGGACGCCCACCCCCAGGAGGGGACCCGGCCACGTGGCAGCTCTGGGTGTCACCAAATTGGGGGGGGGGGGGGGGAAGAAAGAAACCCCGCATGGCCGAACCCCACCGTGCCGCCATCCGTGAGATCGGGGCTGGGGGGGGGGGGGGGGGGGGGGGTGGTGAGGGTGCTGGGGGGGGGGAGGGGGGGGAACGCGGGGACAGCGATCCGGAGGCGGCGGTGGCCCCGTGCCGAGGCTGTGTTTGTTGTTTTGGTGGCGTTCCCCATGGAGACGGCGCTTGGGCGGCTGCCACCGCCCCCCCCCCCCGCGCTTATGGGGACACCGCCAGACTTGGGGACATTGCGGCTCTGCACCCCCCTCCCCCCCCCCCCCCATTACCAGGCTGTGTCACCATCGCGGCCACCGCAGCTCTGCCATCAGAGCCACCCATCCCCACCACGACCCACAACCACCGCTGCCCCCCCATCCCATCACAGCCCCCCCTCATCCCCCCCACGGCCATCACAGCCATTGTGTCCCCATCCACCCCATCCCCACTGCATCCCAACCATCCCCCCCCCCGACCCCAACCCCCCCCCCCCCCCAATCCCTTACCGTCCCGACCCCAACCCCCCCCATCCCTTACCCTCCCACCCCCCCTTATCACTCCTATCCCCACCATTGCCCACCTCGGCCACCGAAGCCCCTCCATCTTCCCCACGGCCACCGAAGCCACCACCTCCATTCCACCCCCCCCCAACCACCGCCCCCCACCACCACTCCATTGTCACCTCGGCCACCACAACCCCCCCCCCCTATATTGGCACCCCATCCCCATCACAACCACATGATCCCCCTCATCATCCCACCGCCCCCTCCCCATCACACCCCCATGTGTGTCGTCCCCCCCCCCCCAAAGTGCCCCCCCGTCCCATCGGGGCGGTGCGGTTCTCCCCATTCCCTGCGGTTCGGGTCCGCCCCGGGGTCGGGCGGTGCCGTTGCCGCCCCTCCGCGGTGACATCAGCCGTGAAAAGGGAGCGGGCGGCGGCATCCGCCACTGCGGGACCGCACCGGGACCGGGATCGGCACCGCAGGTACCGAACGGGGCGGGGGGCACCGCCCGGGGGTGGGAGCGGGGTGGGCACCGGGGGGGGGATGGGGGTGGGCACGGAGGAGGGGTGCGTATATGGGGGGAGGAAGGGGGGGGGGGGGGGGAAGGATGTGGGGGGTGGGCACCGGGATGGGGTCTCCGGCTCGGGGTCTCCGTTCCGCCTCTGTCCCATAACGGCGGTTCGGAGCCGCTGCGGGGTAACGGCACCGCGCACCGCGCACCGCGCCCGGGAACGGCAGCGGGAGCGGCGCTGGGTGCGGCTTCCGGCCCCGCAGCCCCGGGGGTGGGGGGGGGCGTGGGGGGGGGAGCGGCTGCCCCCGGGGCTGCGAACGTCGGAGCGCGGCTGAACCCCCCCTGCCGTGGGTTCCCCCCCCCCCCACCCCCGTCCCATCCGAGGGTCCCCTCCGGGATCCCACCGCGTCCCGTTGTCCCACCCGATGGGCACCGCGTGCGCTCTTTGCGCTCTCTGCGCTCCCCCCGGGGATCTCTTCTTCCCCATTTGGCCGCCTTTTGCCCCCCCCCCCCATTGGTGGCTCTGGGTCGGGTCCCGCCCCCTCCTCACTGCCCCCCTGGGTGGGTCCGTGCGGTGTCTGTGTCCTCTGGGACCCCCCCTCCCCTCTCTGCCCCCCGGCATGGCGGAGTCCTCACCCACTTTGGGCGCCAGCAGACCGTGGGGTGGCAGTGGGGTCCATAAGGACGCACACAGCCCCACATTGGCCAAACCTTTGGCTCCGACCCCCCCCCGCCCCCCCTCCAGACAGCCCCCGCTGTATGGGAAAGCTTTGTTCCCCACCCATTGGCTCCGGGTCCTGGGGAGCACCTTAACCTTCCCCTGTGACCCCCCCGTGATGGTACTGGGAGCCCCAGTGGCACTCGGGGACGTTGGGTGGCATTGGTGGCATTGGGTGATCTCCACTTTGGAGTGCTTTCAAGGTTTTGGGGTACCCTGGTGATGTTGGGATGACCTCGAGGTTGGGGTGCCTTGGTGGCATTGGGGTACCTTGGTGGCACGGGGGTGCTCCAGTGATATTGGGGTGACCCTGATGGCATTGAGGTGGTCCTGGGGTGACCTTAAGGTGCTGGGGTGCCCTCGGTGGCACTGGGGTGCCTTAATGGCGTTGGGGTGACACTGGTGGTGTTGAAATGTGACGTTGGGGTGACCTCAAGGTTGGGGTGACCTCAAGGTGTTAGGGTGCTTTGGTGGCATTGGGGTGACCCTGGTGGCGTTGGGGTGCCTTGGTGACATTGGGGTGGCCTCAAAGCATTGGGATACGTTGGTGACGTTGGGTTGACCTCAAGGTTGGGGTGACTTGAAGGCGTTGGGGTACTTTGGTGGCATTGGGGTGACCCAGTGATGTGGGGTGACCTCAAGGTGTTGAGGTGATCCTGGTGACGTTGGGATGCCCAAGTGACGCTGGGCTTCCTCGGTGGCGTTGGGGTGACCTCAAGGTTGGGGTACCTCGGTGACATTGGGGTCCCCCACATCTGGGGATGTGCATTGGGGTCCAGGCTCATCCCAGCCATACGTCCCCCCCAGGAGGACCTTTGGGGGGAGCGGGGCAGAACGCACAGCCCCATATGCCCACCCCATGGCTATAGGGCATTGGGAGCACCCCGACATGGGCAGCGCTGGGACGCTGTCACCCAGCCCTGGGGACCACCGGGCTCTGCACCCCATAACGCCCCGTAGGATGGGAGCCAGGCACCGTTCCTGGGGCGTGTGGGGCTGTTGGGGTGTGCGGTGTGGGGCTCCCGGGGCCGCTCCCGGATCTGGCTCCGTTCCCATACAAACGGGTGCAGTTTTGCAAACACGCAGTGAGTGGCTGCCAAAAAATCTGAGCCAACACAATGGGGGAACTGGGGGGGACCCAGCTGGGGGTTGGGGTGGGTGGTTTGGGTTAGGGTTGGGGTTTGGGGTTGGGGTTTAGGGTTAGGGTTGTGGAGGGGTTTGGTTTAGGGTTGAGGGTTGGGGTTTAGGGTTGGAGTTGGTGGTTCAGTTGAGGGCTGGGATTTAGGGTTGGGTTTTGGGGTTAGAGGTGGTGGTTGTGGTTTAAGTTTGATGTTTGGGATGGAGTTTAGGGTTGGGTGGGCATGGAGCGGCGCTGCCGTTGGGATGGCAATGTGGGGGGACCCCAAGTGGACCTTTGGATGGGGTTATGGTTGGGGTTGGAGTTTAGGGTTGGGGGTTGGGGTTAGAGTTGGTGGTTGGGGTTGAGGTTGGGGTTTAAGTTTGGTGTTCGGGATGGAGTTTAGGGTTGGATGGGCATGGCACTGTGGGATGGCAATACGGGGGGACCCCAAGTGGACCTTTGGACGGGGTTGGTGGTTGGGGTTTAGGGTTGGGGTTAGGGTTGGGGTTAGGGTTGTTGGTTGGGTTTGGTTGGGCCCATGGTGGGGTGCCACCATCGGGATGGTAAAGCATGGGGACTCCAAGGGGGGGCCGTGCACCCCAATGCCGTCACCACAGCGCCGGGCAGGAAGCGCCTGGCGCGGCGATAAGGTCTGGGCAGGCATCCCAGGGGAAGGGCACTGCCAGGAGGTGTCACCGCGTCCCCAAGGGAGGATGGGTGACACGGGGCGTCCCCAACAGGCATGGCGAACCGGGGACCATCGTATGGGCTGAGCCGGGAGGTGCAGCAGAAGATCGACCGTCAGTACGACCCCGACCTGGAGCAGCTGTTGGTGCGCTGGATGGTGGGGCAGTGCGGGGAGGACATCCCCCAACCCACGCCTGGGCGTGATGGGTTCCAGCAGTGGCTCAAGGATGGCACTGTGAGTCCTTCCTGGGAACGTGGGGGCTGCGGGGGGGGGTCGTGGTGTCACCTCGCTTTGTGGTGAGTGGGGTTAAGGGAGGGTCGGGGCGTCCCCTCACCTGATGTTGGGTCGGTCGTGGTGCCACCATATGGAGGTGGTCGTGGTGTCCCCTTACCTAACATTGGGGTCATCACGGTGCCATCGCTTTGGGGAGGTCACAGCGTCCCCTCACTTGATGTTGGGGTCATCGTGGTGCCACCATATTGAGGTGGTCACGGTGTCACCACATTGGGTTGGTCATGGTGCCCCCATACTGAGGTGGTCTTGGTGTCCCCTCACCTAACATTGGGGTCATCGTGGTGCCACCATATTGAGGTGGTCATGGTGTCACCACATTGGGTTGGTCATGGTGTCACCATATTGAGGTGGTCCTGGTATCCCCTCACCTTGCATTGGGATCATTGTTGTGCCACCATACTGAGGTGGTCTTGGTGTCCCCTCACCTAACATTGGGTTCCTCATGGTGCCACCAGATTGGATTAGTCATGGTGTCCCTCCACCTGATGTTGGGTTGGTCACGGTGCCACCATACTGAGGTGGTCGTGGTGTCCCCTCACCTAACATTGGGGTTATAGTGCCACCACACTGGATTGGTCATGGTGTCCCTCCTCCTGATGTTGGGTTGGTCATGGTGCCACCAGATTGGGTTGGTCCTGGTGTCACCACACTGGGGAGGTCACGATGTCACCATATTGGGCTGGTCCTGGTGCCGCCATGACCCCATTTTTGTCACCGCTGATGCCACCAGGTCCTGTGCCGCCTCATCAACAGCCTCTACCCGCGGGGCCAAGCTCCAGTGGCCAAAATCCAGGCGTCCTCCATGGCCTTCAAGCAGATGGAGCAGATCTCACAGTTCCTGCAGGCAGCCGAGCGTTACGGCATCGCCGCCACCGACATCTTCCAGACAGTGGATCTGTGGGAAGGTGAGGGGGGTGGGGGCGATGGGGTGACACCGAGATGTCCCCCAAGGGGGGTGGTGACACCACGTTGGCACCGCGCAGGGAAGAACATGGCGTGCGTGCAGAGGACGCTGATGAACCTGGGCAGCTTGGCGGTGGCCAAAGGCGATGGGCTCTTCGTGGGAGACCCCAACTGGTTCCCCAAGTAGGTGATGGGGGGCTGGGGGGGTGATGGAGGGGGGGGGGGGGTTCATAGAGGAGTGGGGGGTGATGTGGGGTGACCCCCCCGTGGTGGTGCCCGTAGGAAATCACAGGAGAACCGCCGCGTCTTCTCGGAGGATAAACTGAAGGAGGGGCAGAGCGTCATCGGGCTGCAGATGGGCACCAACCGCGGTGCCTCGCAGGCGGGCATGACCGGGTATGGGATGCCCCGACAGATCCTCTGAGCGGCCCCAAAACCCCTCCCCCCCAACCCCAAAGCTTCCATGGGGCTGGGGGGGGTCCCCAAAGCACATCACTCTTCCCCATGGACCCCCCCATGGACCCCCCCATGGACCAACCCATGGACCCCCCCATGGACCAACCCATGGACCCCCCCCATGGACCAACCCATGGACCAACCCATGGACCCCCCCCATGGACCAACCCATGGACCAACCCATGGACCCCCCCATGGACCAACCCATGGACCCCCCCATGGACCCCTCCATGGACCAACCGGGGCTGTGCCCGCCGCCAGGACCAAAATCTGTGTTTTTTATATAATTATTATTATGTTTCCATGTCCCTCCCCCTCCTCCCCCCCTCCCATCCCAACACCGCTGTGCCTTGGGGGGGCCGTGCTGGGGAGAGCCCCCCCTCCCCAGTGGCTCTCGCCCCAATAAATGGCCCCTTCTTGTTTACATGGAGTGAGAGTGGTTGGGGGGCACTGAGGAGGGGGTAGGAGTTGGGGGGTGGGGTTGGGGCTGTCCCCCCAAGTGTGGGGCCCAATGGCTCTTGGGGTAGGTAAGAGGCAGAGGGGGTCCAGGTGTGGGGTGGGGGCACTCATCCCAAGGGGGGGGGGGGGGGGCTGCTGGTAATGAGGGGGAAGGGGGGAGGAACCCCCCCACCTCCACCCCAAGGGACCCGACCAGAGGGTGGGGGCACCCCTGAGCCTCGAATGTGACCACGTGGAGGGGCGGAGCTAACAGGAAGGGGCGGGGCTTCGGAAAGGGGCGGGGCTATTGGGAATGGGCGGGGCTTGGCACGGGGGGCGGGGTTTGCAGGGCGGGTGAGGCAGTGCTGAGCCCCACGTGGGTGGGGGAGGCAGGGACACGCGTGGAGGGGACACACGGGGACACGCGTGGAGGATGGGACACCCAAACACGGGGACACGGAGATGGGAGAGCACAAATGGTGACAAACGGGAAAGGGACGCGAATGGGGCCACCCAGGCATGGAGACGTGTCCGGGAACGGCCGGGGAGGGGGACAGGAGGGCACGGACGGCGCCGCGCGTGGAGGGGACGCCGCCGGAGCTCCGTGGACACAGCCGGGGCCGAACACCTCCCAGCGACCATAGAGTCGGCTCCGCGCTGCCTAGAGCGGCCTCTCCGTGCCGGCCCCGCCCCCGCGCGTCTCGTTGCCATGGGAACGCGCGGCCGTTGCTGTGGAGACGGAGCGGCGGAGCGGAGCGGGATGGTGAGCGCCGCCCGCGGCCTGCAGGGCCCAACCGGGACCACCGCTAACCCCTCCGGCTCCACGAAGCCCTCCAGCCGCTACCGGAGACGGGCACGGAGCACCGAGGTGGATGAGAGCCTATTTGGGGTAAGACGGGGGGAGCAGTGGGGCTCTCCCCCCTCCTTGGGCCTGGAAACCCCCCCAAGGCCTCAGACCCCACGCGTGGGCCTGGGACCCCCCCAGGCCTGGGACAACTGTGGGCCGGAGAGGCTGAACCCCCCCTCAATACATTGAGCTTTGCTGCAGGGAGGGCCTGTGTTGTTTGGGGGGGGCACACAGCCACCAACCCCATCAGTGCCCCCCCCCGCCCCCCCCTTCCTCTTCCCTATGGCCCCATAGCACAGCTTTATGGCACCCGATGCCCTTCAGGTCCAAGGCCGCAGCGCTGGGTGCCGCCCCGTGTCCCCAACCCCACCCCATTGGGATCCCTATGGAGGTTCTTCCCCCCCCCCCCAAAAAAAGGGCTGTGGATCCATCAGCCCAACCCTCAGCGCTGCAACCCAGGACCTTCTGCCAAAAAACAGCAGCAAAAAGCCACTGTTTTAGAAGGGAGGAAGGAAAGACGACGTCACAGCGCCCGCCTCCGCTCCGGGCTCCGTCCCCAGCAGCTGCTCTGTGCACTGATCGCTATCAGGGCAGCCTTACAACATTCCTGCAATCATTAATTGGGTTCTTGGAGGCGGATCCCGTCCCGTTCTCTGGGCTCTGAGGTTGGCAGTGCTGAACGCTGCCGTTATCTGTTGGCAGTGCTGCCCAGCCCTGTAATTACACACGCAGCTGATAGCGGTGATGGATGAGAAACGCACCCTGAAGGCGCTGAGCTGCCCTGCCCAGCCTGTCCCATAGGGCTGTGCCCCACCGTGGAGCGTGGGGTGGGCGCAGGGCTGGTCCCGGACCCCCACATTTGAGGAGGAAATTCGCTATTCAGAGGGCAATGGTTTCCTCACAGCCCAGAGCTGTGGGTGCTCCATCCCTGGAGGTGTCCGAGGCCATGGATGGGGCTGAGGGTGGCCTGAGCTGATGGGGAGCGCCCAGCCCATGGCAAGGGGGGGGCTGGAGGGGGGGCTGCGGTCCCTCCCAACCCAATCGTGTTGGGATCCCATGGCTCTGATATTTGGGGTCCCATCCAACCCAACCACGCTGCAATCCCATGGCTCTATGATATTTGGGGTCCCCTCCAACCCAACCACGCTGTGATCCCATGGCTCTGTGATATTTGGGGTCCCTTCTGCCCCAACCACGCTGCGATCCCATGGCTCTATGATATTTGGGGTCCCATCCAACCCAACCACGCTGTGATCCCATGGCTCTGTGATCTTTAGGGTCCCATCCAACCCAACCACGCTGTGATCCCGTGGCTCTGTGATATTTGGGGTCCCATCCAACCCAACCACGCATGATCCCATGGCTCTGTGAACTTTAGGGTCCCTTCTGCCCCAACCACGCTGTGATCCCATGGCTCTATGATATTTGGGGTCCCATCCAACCCAACCACACTGCGATCCCGTGGTTCTGTGGTCTTTGAGGTCCCCCTCCAACCCATCCGTTGTATGGCTCCCTGATTTGAGGTATCACCTCTCTCATCTCTCATGTCTGTAACCCACGGAGAGCGGGAGAGGTACCCAAGGGCTGGAGAAGAGCCAACCGCCCTCCAGGCTTCACCGAGGGCACAAAGGAGGCCGGTCGGCCTCGCTGCCATCCCCGGGAAGGTGATGGAACAGCCCGTCCCAAACGCCATCTCCGAGCCCATGGGTGAGGAGGAGGTTCCAAGGAGTTCTATGGGGTGCCCGCAGAGGGCATCGCCTCGCTAGGTGGCGGTGTCACCTCGAGCGCGGGGACCTCAGCGGTGCGGCAGCGCTGGGAGGACCGGGAGGAGGCGGAGTGGGACCTCCTGTGGTCCTATGGGGTTTTCCCTGAGGTTTGAGGGCACTTTGGGGGGGATTTCTGCCACCAACAGAGGGGACACGGAGCTGCCCCCCCCCCCGGCCACGCGCTGTGTTTTGCTGCTGCGATCTCACGGTGCTGTGATGGGGTTTTTGTATGGATTCCCCACGCTCCATCCACCCCCCCCTCTCTTTAGGGTCCTTCCTTACAGCCTTCGCAGCCCCACGGCCCCATTGTGCTCCTACGGGATGCGCGCAGCGCTCCAAAATCGGCGCTCGGCGCTCAGCACCGCCCCGACACCATCCGACTGCTCAGCAACGACCTCATCCGCAGCCTCGTGTGAGTCACACCCGGGGGGCACCCACCCCAATACCCCCCCAACCACTCAACCCCCCCCAAACCCCCTCAACCCCACCCAAACACCCCCCCCCCCCCACAGTGCCGAACACCCCCAAGCGGTGGCGGTGTCCCCTCCGCGGGCGCACAGCTGTTTGTCCATAAGGTTGAGCAGTCAGAACCCGGCTCTAATTACACCACCTCATTAAAAACCTGCAGGGCACAGAGCCATTATCCCGGGCAAACCCCACTGAGCCTCATTTTGACCTTCCCCCCCCCATCCCCCCCTTTATTTCCTCGCTTCACCTCCCTGCTTCCACCCCATAGACACTCACACCCGCACCGCAGCCCTTTGGCTCCGGGTTGGGGCTGAGGGGGCCGCACTCAGAGCTCCGAGTTTTGGGACCGCTGCCCACATTTCCCCCACGTGGCCGATGGAACCATTTGGGGTTTCCTTTTCCATTCCTGAAAACCGGGGTGCAGGTTGGGCACCCAAACACAGCTCAGGCGGCGGCCGCTGCGTCACACCATTTATTAGGGCCGTCGGTGCCACTACCCATTCTTTAAAGCGTCCTGGAATCCGATGCTGTGATGCTGTGGCACTTATTATGCAGGTATCTGTCCCAAGGGTGGATGAAAAGGTGACACATAATAACAGTGACTGCATTCTTAGTCCCCAGAACCTTCAAAGCGCCCCATGAGTTTGGTTAATGCACCGCACGCGTCGCCGTGCTGCAGCTGAGCAATGCTGGCAGTAATTAAAACTCCTCACAACTCACCTGGAAATAATAAATAATAATAAAAAAAAAAAAAACCCCAAACCCAACCCTGTGTCATTATCCACATTTTTACACGTGGGGAAATGGGGGCACTGAGGTGGTTTCCTCCGGGCTGAGTCACTGTGGGGCAGAGCTGCGTCCTCCCCCCACACCAAACTCATTCCACCCAACAGAGCTGCAGTCCCGGATCCCTCTGCTTGAAGCCCCATGCTTGGGGGGCACATCCCAGCTCGCTTCCTCCCCCCTTCCCCCCCCCCCGGGGGCAGCTGTGGGGCTGGGTTGGCCCGAAGCTCTTTGGGTGCTGTGTGTGGGGCTCTGCAGAGCGTTGGGGGTCCCCCCATGGCCCGGCTGCCGCCCCCCTCTGCTCGGGACAGGGATGTCACAGCACTGAAGTGACACCACAGTGCCATGGGCACACCGGGAAGGTTTGGGGGTGGGCTGGGAGGGGGGGGTGGGGGGGGGCAGAGGGGGGGGGTGAAGGACCCTCAGCAGCACTGACTGCTCTGCTCTGTGCCCTCCTCTCGCAGTGTCCCTGCAGAGAAGCCACCACCATCCCTCATCATCGGCCTGCGGGACTTCCAGCGCATCCAGGAGTCGTCCCGAGTGCTGAGCAAGGAGCAGCGTGCAGCTCAGCTGGCAGCCCTGAAAGCACAGAGGGAGGCTGACCTCGTAGGCACCCCCCCGCCCTCCCTTACTGCCGTGGGGGGCACCCATAGGGGGACCATCGCCCCGCACCCCCCGGATTGCGCTGCGCAGCTGCAAACCCTGCATCACTCCAACCCTCCGAGCCCAGGAGGGGCTGTGGGGGGGTCCCAAAGTTTGCAGTGCTGCGTGGGCTGCACCCCACACCTCCCCAGTGCACCTCTGTGCTGCGTTCCTGCCCCCTCTGCAGGAAGGGGTGTGGGGCATCTCCTCTAGAAGGGTGTGGGGGTGCAGGGTGGGAGCCCAGGGGTGAAGGATGGTGGCACAGGGTTCAGGATGATGGCAAAGGGTATAGGGTGGTGGCCCGGAGGGTGTAGGGTGGTGACCCAGGGGTCGGGATGGTGGCCCAAGAGATCAGTCTGGTGGTCCAGGGTGCAGGTTGGTGGCCCAGCAGTGCAGGTTGGTGGCCCAGCAGTGCAGGTTGGTGGCCCAGCAGTGCAGGTTGGTGGCCCAGGGTGACGGATGGCAGCTCAGCTCTCCCCCTGTGCCCTTAGGAGGCCATGAACGAGCGCAAGGCAGCGGCGAAGCGACAAGCCCTCCTGCAGCAGAGCAAGCAGAGCGACCTGGAGGAGGAGGCGAAGGAACGCGCCCAGCATCTGCTGCAGAGGGCCAACAGGATGCGCATGGAGCAGGAGGATGAGATCAAGGAGTTCAGTGAGGTAAGGCCAGAGGGTCCCCCATCCCCCTCCCCAACGTCACAGAACCAGGGGGGAGAGGTGGCACGAGGTGCCCTGAGCCCCACAGGGCACCGTGGCACGGTGAGGATGAGCTCTGAGCGCTGCCTGCTGCTGCTCAGGGTTGTCTTCTCCTTCCTTTTTCCACCTCCTGCTCTCTGTCTGTCCCCAACCACTGAGCCCAGGGACACCCTTTGCCCCACAGCTGCTCCTGGGTGTGAAGTGCCACATGATCCGCGACACGCAGATCCTGGAGAAGAAGCAGATAGCCAAGGAGATGGAGGAGGAGGAGAAACGCCTGGCCAGGATGATGGAGGTGGAGAGGCAGAAGGCCAACGAGATGCAGGAGGAGCTGGAACGCAGGAGGAAGCAGGAGCTGATCCAGTGAGCAGCGGGGGCCCTTTTTGGAGAGGTGGATTTGAAGGGTGGACTGTTGGGTGGATAAAGGGTTGGTCACAGCTGTAGGGCTGCAGTCAATGGCTCTGCGTCCAGTGGTGACGAGTGGTGTCCCCCAGGGGTCTGTCTGGAACCAACGCTCTCCTTCTCAGTGACACAGAGGGATTGAGTGCACCCTTACTGGTTTGCTGGTGGCACCCGCAGCAGGGGTTGGGGCTGGGGGGCTGTGAGGTCCCTTCCAACCCAGCCATGCCATGATCCCACTGTTCCATACTCTTTGAGGTCCCTCCCAGTCCAACCACACTGTGATCCCGTGGTGCTCTGCTCTTTGAGGTCCCTTCCAACCCAAGCACTCAGTGATCCTATGATTCTTTCCAGGGGTAGGCAGGAGCTGGTGAAGCAGATAGAGAAGAACGCGGAGGAGCGGGCGCTGAGGGCTGAGCAGAAGGACCAGGAGAGCCAGGAGGTGCTGCGGTACCTGGAGCAGCTGAAGATGGACGAGCAGAAGGTGTGCTGGGCAGGAACCGGGGAGCTGCTGGGGAGCAGAAGGGGATGAAGGCAGATCTTCACCTCTTGGAAGGGCGACCCAGTGCTGGGGGAGTCGGTGTCGGTGCAGAATTGAGGCTGTGGTCTCTTGGGGGCGCTGAGCTCTGCCCACATGGAGCAAGCACTCCACGCACCCCACGGACCCTCAGCTCTGTGCTTCAGGAGTTGGAGCAGAAGAAGGAGCAGCAGAAGAAAATCCAGGCTGAGATTAAACGCATCAACGACGAGAACCAGAGGTGCAAGGAGGAGCAGCTGCAGAAGGAGAGGATGGAGGACGAGCGGGTGCTCGAGTACCAGCGGCAGAAAATGGTACTGGGGCCGAGCACAGCAGCACGGAGGGGTGATGGGGTGCAGGGAGGCGCCACCAAACTCTGTCCCACGTAGGAGAGGGAGGCAGAGCTCGAAGCTGAGCAGGAAAGGATCCGCAGGGAGAAGGAGAAGGAGATGGCGCGGCTCAGGGCCATGCAGGAGAGGGCCCTCGACCAGCAGGCAGAGAAGGTGAGGGCTGGCGGGTCTGCCGTCATGGAGCAAGGAGCACAGCCGTGAAACCATCCCTCTGCAGCCCTCCGGCCTCACTGCTGTCCCTTTCTGTCCCCTCTGTCCCCGCGGGAAGGATGCACTGAGGGCCAAACGCAGCCAGGAGGCGGCCGAGCGGGAGTGGAGGAGGAAGGAGAAGGAGGCGGCGAGGAGGAAGGCTGAGATGGAGGAGCAGCTGCGGCAGGGCCGGAGCCAACAGATCGCAGAGAGGGAGCACTGCATGGCTGTGCAGGTGATGAGGGACCGCCACGACTTCGAGCGCATCCTCCGGTGAGATGGGATCCGTGCTGAGCTCAGCACGACGGCGTGGTGGGGTGGGAGGTGGGAAAGGGGGGGGGTCCATCAGTATGGGCTGCCCGGGGAGGGGATGGGGGTCACCGTGCGTGGAGGTGTTTGGAAAGGTGGAGATGTGGTACGTGGGGAGGTGGTCTGTGGTTCTGGTGGGTGTGGGTTGGCGTTGGGCTTGGGGGGTCTCGGAGGTCTTCTCCAACCCTCGTGGTTCTGTGAGTGGGAACGGTGGGGGTGGGTTGGGGTTGGCCTTGGGGGTCTCAGAGGTCTTCTCCAACCCTTGTGGATCTGTGAGTGGGAATGGTAGGGGTGGGTTGGGGTTGGGGTTGGGGTTGGCCTTGGGGGTCTTAGAGGTCTTCTCCAACCCTTGTGGATCTGTGAGTGGGAACGGTGGGGATGGGTTGGGGTTGGGGTTGGCCTTGGGGGTCTCGGAGGTCTTCAACCTTTGCGGTTCTGTGATTCTCTTTAGGATCGTGGTTTAGTGGGAATGGTGGGGGTGGGTTGGGGTTGGCCTTGGAGGTCTTAAAGGTCTTTTTCAACCTTTGTGATCCCCCGGTTCTGTGGCCATTTCAGCAGACACAGTGGGGGTGGGTCACTGTGATGATCTTGGGGGTCTTTTCCAACCCCGACGGCGCCGTGATTCTGCGATTCGGCCATTGGGGATGGCGAGGAGGGCTCATCTGTGTGATTCCAGCCTGAATGATTCCTCAGTTCCACACTGCTACCAGCGCTCACAGTGAGGACGGGTTAACGGTTGCGTTTGGTGACCTCGGAGGTCTCCTCCCCTCTCAGGGCCCAGCAGGAGCAGATAGAGAAGGAGAAGGCAGAGGAGGCTCGGAGGGCAGCCCTGCAGTTGGCCCACGCCGATGATATCCGACGTCAGATACAGGAGCAGCAGCAGCTGAGGGCCCAGGAGCGCATGGCCGCCTTCGAGGAGAGCCGGCGGCTGCAGGAGGCGGCTCAGCAGCGCAGCCGACGCATCGCTCAGCTCAAACAGCAGAAGATCCAGGAGCTCAGGTGATCCCCACGGCCCCGAACCGCATCCTGGCCTTCCCGTCGGCTGTCCCCGTGGGTTCCGCTCCGTACCCTTCAAACAGAACCTTCTCCGGGGTTGTGTGCCCGAAGCTCAGCCCAGCAATGGGGCTCTGATGGTTTCCTCTCTTTGCAGAGCTGCTGGCATCCCGGAGAAGTATTGTGCCCAGGTGGAGAGGTGGGCGCAGAGTGGGGCTCAGCCCCACACCGAGAAGAAGGCAACAGCTCAGGAGTTTCGGCTTTCTTAGGCAGAGTTGTCCACAAACAGAGATGTTTATGGAGCAGACAGCGTCTCCTGTCCTTCTCTTGCTTCCCACCTACAGGTCAGGGTTAGGGTTGGGTTGGGGTTAGGGTTGGGGTTGGGGTTAGGGTTGGGGTTGGGGTTAGAGTAGGGTTGGGGTTGGGTTTGAGGTTATGGTTATGGTTGGAGTTAGGGTTAGAATTGGGGTTGGAGTTAGGGTCAGGGTTGGGCTTATGGTTAGGGTCAAGGTTGGGTGAGGGTAGGAGAGGGGTTGGGGTTAGCTTTAGGAACAGCCCCCCGCTCGTCTCCCTGCTCGCTGGGGACAGGAACATCCCCTGCCCTATTCCTGGAGCTCTGCTGTGTCCCCATGACCCATCTGGAGCCCAACCTGATGCTGTCACTGCCCCACTGCCGCACCCGCCCTGTGAGCACCACTGGCTCAGCGCCGTGTCACCTCCAGGCCCTGTGGCTGTGGCCTTGTGAAGGGACAAAGCAAAGCGTCCGGAGAGTGATGCAAACCTTGGAACAATAAAAAAAACACACAACAAACCACAGCAGGACAGGGAATGGCAGCTTCAGAGGGCCGGGATCCCATAGGAGTGGCTCTGATTAATTCTCCGAGCAGCTGAGAAATAAGGAGAGCCAGGAAAGGCGAGACTGCCCGGGGCACGGAGACGGCGTGGGGGGCTGTGGGGTGGTGGGCAGAGGGGGGATCCCACCTCCTCCTGCATCCCCAGACCGCTGCTTTCCCTCCGGGTGTCCCCCAGTGGTGGTGGTGGTGGGGCCGGGCGCCACGGGGCTGCTTTCGGGTCACCCCGAGTTCTACGGGGCCCTCACTGCTGACCTCCATCCCCGTCACCGCCGTGGCCACGCCGTGCCGTGTCCTATGGGTCCCATATGGTTGAGGGGACGGTGACCACCGGGGCGGGGGGCCATCCCCACCCATCCTGCACGAGGAATGCAGAGCCACCAAACCACGGCCGCACCGCGGTGGGAATCGTCCCTTCGGTGCCGCCCCGGGGGCCCCAAATCACAGACGCTGCCCAACACGTGCCCCGATCCCCAGCAAGGGTTAAAGGACGGCAATGAGCTCAGTGTGGGGACAGTAAATGGAGCAGCTGTGGCCCCGGGGAGCGTTTGGGGCCGGCAGGGAGGTGCTGCCCATCCGGATCGGGCAGTGGGGTGGAAAACACCGGCGGAGCCGAGCTGTGCCGCGGGGCACCGCGCGGTGACCGGAGCTGCCCTGAGCGTGGCACGGCCCCAGTGGGGCACTGGGATGGGTGTGGGGTGCTGCTGGTGGGCTCCCAGGGGTCGAGCAGCCCCCGTGTGGCCTTTGTCACCTGTATGGCATCCCTGTCCCCAACCCTTCCGTCCCGCTGCGCTCTCCCTGTCCCCAGCACCCACTGCTGTACCTTTCCTGTCCCCAACCCATCCACGCTCACTGCAGGTCCCCACCTGCTCCATCCCCACCTCCCCAGACCCACTGCTGCCACCACGACCCCACATCACCCAACGTCACCCAGGTGGGCTCAGTGGTCCCCTTGCAGCGATGGCGTCCCCGTGCCCCGCGCCAAAGGGGCAGGACTGGAGGAGGGATCTGTAGGGGATTAAGCCCGTGGTCCAACCACACCTTTAAGCTCCCGCAATTGTGTCCCTCTCCGACACCAAAACCCTTTTGGGGCTGCGTGGGGCGACACCGCCATCTCCTCGGGACCCTTCCGATGGATCCCGGGTGGATCTTCCCCCACCAACCCCACTGCTCCCTCAGCTGCTTATCACGGGGTGAGACCCCCCCCGGTGGGGTCTGCAGACCCAAATCCCCACCCCACTGCTGGCAACGGGCCCCGCAGAGCACCCCATCGCCCCCATACCCACATTACAGCCCCCAGCCCCGCTCTGATGGGATGCAACCCCACATGGCACAGCAGAGCGTAATTACCGGGTAGGGAGTGGAGCAGGGCGGCATCGCTCACGCACAGCTCGGAGCCACTCAGTCATCCCAAAGGCATCCGCCCCACAGGGAGGAGCACCCGGGCCCAGCATGTAAAAGGGCCGCTCGTCCCGGGTGGTGCTTCGTCGCCTCGGAGCCTTCCTCTGCCCGCACTCCTCCTCCTCCTCCTCCTCACCGCCGGCACCGCAGCGCGATGGCACGGCACGGCGCCGGGCAGCTCCTGCTGCTGGGGCTCATGCCAGGTGGGTGCCACGGCCCCGATGTCACCAGGGGTGGATGGAGGGGACGTTGGCTGTGCCACAGCCCGAGCTGAGCGGGCGGCACTGCGACCACAGTGACCCCAACGGAGCCGACACCGATGGGCGCTCCATCCCGTTGGGATATCCACGGATGGGGAGCCAAGACCCAGAGGGTTGGGTGATGTGGAGATGTGGGCTGTGGGGTGTTGGGTTGGGATGGGGTGGGGTTGGAGTGCTGTGGGTTACAGGATTGGGATGGGGTGGGGTATAGGGTCAGGATACTTCGGGTTATAGGGTTGGAGTGCTGTGGGTCATAGGGTTGGGATGGGGTGGGGTATAAGGTCAGGGCACTTTGGGTTATAGGGTTGGAGTGCTGTGGGTTATAGGGTTGGGGTGGGGTGGGTTATGGGGTCAGGCTGCTGTGGGGCGCAGGGTCAGGGTGCTCACACGCTGCCCCTCTCCCCCAGCTCTCCTCCTGGCCGTAAGGATCAACAGCAAAGGCCGTGAGGTGCTGTACTTGGCCAAGGGCGACTCAGTGAAGCTGGGCTGTCCCTACGTCCTCGAGCCCGAGGACAACGGTCCCCAGGGCGTGGGCATCGAGTGGATCCAGATCACGCCCGAGCGCACCGGCCCCGAGAATGTGGTGAGTGTGGGGTCACCGAGATGGCACCGTCCTGTGGGGTGGGGTGGGGATGGAGGGACGGAAGGGAGAAAGGATGGGGAGGGATGGAGGAGGGATGGGGCAGGAGAAAGGGATGAGGAGGGATGGAACAGGAGGGATGGGATGGGATGAGATGGGATGGGATGGGATGGGATGGGATGGGATGGGATGGGATGGGATGGGATGGGATGGGGTGGGATGAGATGGGATAAGAAAGGATGGCCAAGGAGAGATGGAGGAGCAGATATGGGGTAGGACAAAGGGATAAGGAGGGACGGAGCAGGAGGGATGCAGGAGGGAAGCAGGGACACGCGGGGATGCAGCAGTGCCATGCAAGGAGCAGGGAGGGAGCAGCAGCCCCCTCTGCCCACCCTCACGCCCCCATTCCACCCCAACCAGTTCCTTTCCTACTACGACCACCACGTCAACTACGGCAGCGGTTCGGGGCTGCAGGACCGCGTGGCCTTCGTGCAGAACGACCCCGGGCAGCACGACGCCTCCATCCGCCTGGCAGACCTGCAGGTCTCCGACACTGGCACCTATCAGTGCCGTGTCAAGAAGAACACCGTGGCCGTGCACGAAGTCATCGTCACCGTGCAAGGTGAGACCCCCCCATCCCAGCGCTGGTTGGTGCCGTGATGCGGTGGCGCCGGTGGTGGCAGTGTCCCTCCATGGTGGTGTCCACGTCCCTGGGGGTGGTGGTGGTGGCCATGGTGGGGATGGTGGCCCTGGGGGTGGCCGTGTCCCTCCCTGCTGGTGGCAGTGTCTCAGGTGGTGACGGTGGCACTGATGGTGACCGTGTCCACAGTGGGAGTGGTGGCACCGATGGTGTCAATGTCCCACGTGGTGACGCTGTCCATGGTGGCGGTGGTGGTGGTGGTGGTGGCGGTGGGGACCACGACCCCGGTGGTGATGGTGGCCCCAGAGGTGACCGTGGCCCTGGTGCTCACAATGTCCACAGTGGTGTCAGTGTCCCCAGTGGTGACGGTGGCCCTGGTGGTAACCATGGCGCTGGTGGTGGTGACAGTGTCCCTGGTGGTGACCACGACCCTGGTGACGATGGTGGCCCCAGAGGTGACCATGACCACGGTGGTGACAATGCCCACAGTGGAGTCAGTGTCCCTGGTGGTGGTGACCATGAGCCCTGGTGATGATGGTGGCCCCGGTGGTAACCATGACCCTGGTGGTGGTAACCGTGACCCTGGTGATGACAGTGTCCACAGACAGTGTCCCTGGTGGTGGTGACAATGCCCCGTGTGGTGACCACGACCCCGGTGGTGACCATGTCCCTGGTGGTGATGGTGGCACAGGTGATGACGATGCCCCCGGTAGTGACCACATCCCCTGTGATGACCGTATCCCCGGTGGTGTCAATGTCCCCGGTGGTGCCCATACCCCTGGTGGTGACGCTGCCCCTCGCCCCGCAGAGAAGCCGGCCGTCCCGCAGTGCTGGATCGAAGGGGATCAGCTGCATGGCGGCAGCGTTCTGCTGCGCTGCTACAGCCGAGGAGGGGCCGCACCGCTCGCCTACCAATGGGCCAAACTGGCAGATGGATACGGAGGAGGACGGCTGCCCCAAGGAACCATCCAAGGTGGGCAGTGGGGGCTCCCCGGGGGGACAGCGGCTGGGGTGGGGTGTGGGGCTCACGTCTGTGTGTAGCCATGGCCGTATTCATCCCCACCGATGGCCGTCTGTGGCTGTGGGCTCACCGCTGTGTCTGCGTGCTCCGTGTCCGTGGGTGTCCAGCAGTGCCCCCATCCGTGTGTTCCCATGTCCGTGTGTTCCCATGGCTGTGTGTTCCCGTGTCCGTGTGTTCCCATGTCCGTGTGTTCCCGTGTCCGTGTGTTCCCGTGTCCGTGTGTTCCCGTGTCCATGTGTTCCTGTGTCCGTGTGTTCCCATGTCCGTGTGTTCCCGTGTCCGTGTGTTCCCATGTCCGTGTGTTCCTGTGTCTGTGTGTTCCCATGTCCGTGTGTTCCCATGGCTGTGTGCACTCAGGTCCGTGTGTTCACACATCTGTGTGCAGCATGGGTGTAGATGGATGTGGGTGCCCATATTTGTGTGTTCCCGTGTCCGCGTGTTCCCATCTCCACATACAACCACATCCGTGGATGTCCATACACGCGTGTGCTCTGCCCACGGGTGCCCATAGCCGTGTTCATATCCGTGTCTCTGTGTTCACCATCGCCCCATCCATGCGTGCTCCCATCTGTGTGCTCCAAAACCCACCAGCAGTGCCCTCACCCCCCCACCCCCCGTGTGTCCCCATGTCGGTGTGCACCCACGTCCGTGTGAATGCATGTCCGTGTGTCCCCATGTCCCTGCACACCCACGTCCCTCTGTCCCCGTGTCCCTACATCCCTGTGTCCCCACCTCCCTGCACCCCGTGTCTCCATGTTCCCAAGCACCCCATGTTCCCATATCCCCATGTCCCCTTTCCTCTGCACCCCATGTCCCCATGTATGTCCCCATGTGTGTCCCCACGTATATCCCCGTGTCCCCACACCCCTATCCCTGTGTCCCCATGTCCCATATCCCTGCACTCTATGCCCCTGTGACCCCATACCCCTGTGTCCCCATGTCCCCATATCGCCCCACTCCATGTCCCCCGTCCCCATATCCCCATATCCCCATGTCCCTGCACCCCATATCCCCATGTATGCCCCCATGTGTGTCCCCATGTATATCCACGTGTCCCCATGTATGTCCCCACGTATATCCCCATGTCCCCACGCCCCTATCCCTGTGTCCCCATGTCCCATGTCCCATATCCCTGCACTCTATGCCCCTGTGTCCCCATGTCCCCATATCGCCCCACTCCATGTCCCCATGTACCTACACCCCATGTATTTCCCCATCTATGTCCCTATGTATGCCCCCCCCGTGTGTCCCCACGTATATCCCCAAATCCATCCCCACATCCCCCCCCACCTCCCCCCGCTGACCCCCACCCCCTCCCCGCAGGCCGCGCTCCCGGTGATCTCCTGATCCGCAGTGTGTCGGAGGCCCACGCCGGCGTCTACCAATGCCGCGTCACCAACCGCGTGGGCTACGCCACGTGTCAGCTCACACTCAGCCCCGCGCAGAGTGAGTGCCACCAGGGGGGGGTTCGGGGGTCCCCGTGGGGCGGCCGTGACGGTGACGGGCTGTCTGTGTCCCCATAGGGGGCGGCCGCCAGGCGGGCGTCATCGTGGGCTCCGTGTTGGGCTCACTGCTGCTGCTCAGCCTCCTGGGGCTGCTCATCGGGGCTCTGCTGTGCCGCTACCGCAGGAAGGAGTGCCAGAGGACCTGCAGCGAGTGCAGGTGAGGGGCGGGGATGTGGGGGCGGAGGTGGGGACGTGTGGGCACGGGGACGTGGGGGTACGGAGGTGTGGGGGTGTGGGATGTGGATATGGGGGTGTGTGGGGACATGGGGGCGTGTGGGGGTGTGGGGTGGGCACCGACGGGCACCGACCCCATGGGAAGCAATGGGTGCCACTGGGGAGCAATGGGTGTCATTGGGGATCAATGAGTGTCATTGGGGAGCAATGGGGGCCACTGGGGATCAATGGGTGCCACTGAGGAGCAATGGGTGCCATTGGGGAGCAATGGGGAGCAATGGGTGTCATTGGGGATCAATGGGTGTCATTGGGGAGCAATGGGTGCCATTGGGGATCAATGGGTGCCACTGAGGAGCAATGGGTGTCACTGGGGATCAATGGGTGCCATTGGGGATCAATGGGGGCCACCAGGTATGTGTGGCCACCGTGTGTCACCTCCGGGTGACCCCATGGATCCACCCAAGAGCTGATGGCGCCCAAAGGACCCACCAAATCCTTACGGCAGCAATGGCTGCCACCAAAGGGGTCCAACCGAGAGCCGATGGCACCCATAGGAGCCCCCAAATGCTCACAGCACCTCTGGGCACCTCCGGGCGCTGACGTCTGCCCCGGGGGGGGCTCTCTGTGCCTCCCCCCTCCCCTCAGGAGCAGCACGGGGGGCACCATGACTCGCACCTGCAACGTCTGCGCCCACCCCTACTCCCCCCACGGCATCAGCTACATGCAGTGCCAACACGGCGACGGCGACGAACGCGCGGCCGCGCTGCTCTGCAACGAAGGCATCCGGCACCAGGTGGCCTGCCCTGCTCTGTAACCCCCCGCCGGGGGTCCCGGCCCCCCCTCCGTGGGTTCTCCACGCAAATCGAAGCCAAAGATTCACCTCTTCCCCCACCTCAACCCCCGACGCGCTCTCGGGTTCGCCGTTGGCTTTTGGGGGGTTGAGTCGTTATTATTGCGATCGTTTTGCTTTTGGGGCCGTTTTTTATCGCCGTTCCGGCGCTATTTATTTCTTTCTGATGTTGCGCCCCCCCCCCCTCCCCCCCCCCATCCCCCCCACTGCCCGGTGCCGCCCCCCCCCCTCCCCCCCCCCCACGATTGGCCGCAGCGATTCGGTGTTGGTTGGAGACGCCGTCGGCACCGGGAACCGCAGCCGGGAATGGCAAAGAAAGAGAGACAAATAAAGGGAAGGGATCACAAAAAGGAAATAAACCCAAAGTGAACGAAGCGCTGCCCCACTGCGTGGTCCCAAAAAGGGGGGGGGGGTCCGGGGGTGGCCTTTATGGGGGTTTAGCGGACGTTATGACGGGACGACCCCCAACCCCGACCCCGACGCTTGGATTGGCCCCCATCGTCACACTGCCCCCCAACCACGCCCCGCGGTAACCCAACCCGGGCCCCGTCCTTAACCCCTAATCCTACACGGCGACCCCAAAGCCCGAACCGTTCCGACCCCCAACCGCGGAGCAGCGGCCGCTTTTCTCCCTTTGGCCGCCAGGGGGCGCTGTGGGTCACAGCGCGGGGTTGGGGGGGGGGCGGTGGGGGGGGGGGCGGTTGCCGGGAGACGGAGGACGCGGTGATGGCGGCGCGGTACGGCGCGGGGCAGGTGGGGAGCGGGGCTGCAACGGGGGGGGGACGGGACGGGATGGGATCGGGGGGGGGGTTCAGATTAACCGCCCCCGGGAGGACCCGGACTCGCGGATACCGCCCCGGGGGGAGCCGCCCACACAGCGCTGCGCCCCCCCCCGCAGTACGAGGACGCCTTCAGCGCTCCCCGCCTGCAGAACTGGAGCGTCGCCCGGCACTGCCGGCGGGTACGGCAACACCGCGACCCCCCCGCCCCCCCCCCGCCCCACCGGGGCCGCCTGGACCCCCCCCCCCCATCCCCCACCCCGATGGGACACCTCCACCCCCCCCAACCCCAACGCCACCCTCCATCCCCCCCAGACCTCCCCCCCCGCCAATTCTATCCCCCCTCCCCCCCCACGACCCCCCCCCGCCTCCATCCCATCCCCATTGGATCCCCCCCCTCCAAACCCTCCCTCTGCGCCCCCATCCCCGACCCCCCATATCCCCCACCTCCCCACCCCACTTCACCCCCCCCCCCCATCCCACCTTATCCCCCCCCCCCCCCCGCAGCGCCCCTCCCCCCGGGACGGCTCCACTCAGCCTTTGGCCAACGACCGCGGCCATCTGCTGCCCTCCGTGCGGCGCTCCCAGGTGAGTGCAGCCCCCCCCACCCCCCCCACCCCCCATCAGCACTGCCCCCCCCCTGAGCGCCGCCCCCCCGCAGGTGTCCCCCTGGGGGACGTTTGTGGGGACGTGGGAAATGCCGGCCAGGATTCCCCCCCCAAAGCTGAACCTCACCGCCCGATCGGCCGCCGCCGCCGCGCAGCTCTGCGGGTGGATCCGAACCCCCACAGCGCTCAGCACCGCCTGCAATGGGGGCGGCACCGTCATCTGCGGGCAGGTGGGGGGCGCGGGGCACCTCGTCACCGTGACGTCACTGTGACATCACCGTGACATCACGGCACCTCATCACCATGACATCACCATGACATCACCATGACACCATGGCACCTCACTACCATAACATCATGGCACCTCATCACCATGACATCACCATGACATCACAGCACCATGGCATCACATCACCATGACATCACCGTGACATCACGGCACCTTGTCACCATGACATCACTCACCATGATGTCACCATGATGTCACAGCACCACGGCACCTCAGCACCGTGACATCACCGTGACATCACCATGACATCATGGCACGTTATCACCATGACATCACCAAGGCACCTCATCACCATGACATCACTGTGACATCACCATGGCATCACGGCGACATCTCCGTGACATCACCGCGACACCATGGCACCTTAACACCATGACATCACTGTGACATCACCAGGACATCACAATGACACCATGGCACCTCATCACCATGACATCACCATGACATCATGGCACCGTGGCACCTCATCACCGTGACATCACCATGACATCACCATGACATCATGGCACCTCATCACCATGACATCACCGTGTCACTCTGCTGCCAGTGGTGGCCACTGAGCCGTATCACCGCGACACCTTTTCTCTGTCACCCTTTCTGTCCCCCCGTCCCCCCCCGCAGACCCACAGCCCCTCCCCCACACGGAGTGCCCCCTCCCCAACCCGAAGCGTTTCCCGAGACGGCAGCAGAGCCCCACACCGCACTTTGGGGTCCCACACGGCCGTGTGCCGCACAGCGGGCAGGGGGTCACCACTCCCCCCTCCTCCCCCGGGGTCCCCCCAAATCCCCCCCTCCGTCCCCACACTCAGCGCTGCCCGCAGGAGGAGCTCACAGCGCTCCGCTCGGAGCAATCCCTGACGCAGAGCTGCTCCCAACCCCAACCCCACCTCCGTGCATTCCTTCTCCCCACACCCCTCCGTCTCCATCCCCCCCCCCCACAGCCCCAGGAGAGCTGCAGAGCTCTGAGCGCCACCGCGGAGCCACGGAGCGGCAATGAGGACACGCGTGGAGCGCAGCCCTCACCCACAGCAGCGCTGGAGGAGCAATGGGGCAGCGACGCCGTGGGGCAGAACGCAGCCCGGGGGGAACCGCGGGGCAGAGGTGGGGCCAAAGCCCACCCCGAAGGCGCTGCCCCGTCTGAAGGCACAGAGCGGAACCCGGCGGAGCGCAGCCAAAGCTGAGCTTCGTTTGCAGCTGCAGAACGGCTCTGCGGCTCCAAATAAAACCCATCTCTCGAAGCTGAAAGGATTCGGCTCTCAGCCATACGGACCCCCCCGCGGGGACGGCCGCCGCCATCGCAGCCCCCGCAGAGCCGGGATTCAGCGCTGGGAATGGGAAAGGGGGGGGGGTGGGGGGGGGGATCCACCCCGGGGTCCTCTGCAAAGCGATCACCCAAAGCCACCGAACCGCAGCAAAAAGACCCCCCGGGCGCAGTCGGAGCCCCGAAAGCGCACACAGAGTGGGGGAGGAAATCCCCCCCCCCCCCCCGCAACGTCGGCAGCCCCGCATCAAAGCGGCCCCGCATCAAAGCGGCCCCGCGCCCGAACTCCAAAGGTCGGCGCTCCACCGACGGCCCCGGAGGGTTTTAAAGCCGCGGTTCCCTTCGTTTCAATGCCAACCGCCCCCCCCCCCCCCCCCCCTCAGGGCCAAAGAACAGCGGCTCAACCCGAGCAGAACGATCAAAGCCGCTTTATTGCAAAGGGGCTGCGCTGCAAACAGTGCCCCAAAGGGGGCGGAACCCCCCCGGCACAGCGCCCCCCTGCGATGCGCACAGAGCGGGGCTGAACCTCTCCGCCCACCCACACGACGGGGAGGGGGCGGCGGTGCTGCCCTCCCCCCCCCCCCCCGTTATCCATCCACGTGGGCTGAGATGGAACCGATGGGCCACCATTTGGGAGGCGGCCGATGGGGGGGGGGGGGGGGGGGGGGAAAGGGGGGGGGGCTGCGTTACATCGCTGCGATGGCCGCGGAGGAGAGCAGCGTCAGAATCAGCACCACAACCCCCGACTGCTCCACCTGGCTGAGTTTGAAGCCCTTCCCCATATCCCACACCTGGAGGGGGAGAAGAGAGGCGGAGTTACGGCAGCAGGAGGGGAAAAGGACCCTCGTGGGGGCAGAAGGGCCCTCACACCCCCCCCCCCCACCCCCCCATCCGGCCCCACTGCTGCCCCCCCACACTGCCCAGAGCCCCACATGCAGTGTGGGGCACCTCCAGGGATGGGGCGCCCACAGCTCTGTGCCTCCGGGTGAAGGATTTGCTCCTCACAGCCGACCCAAATACCCCTCTTTTAGTTGAACCCCCCCCATCCTTTCCATTGGGGGTCTCCCAGGCTGTGCCACACGGAGGCAGTTTATCCCCCCCCCCTCCCCCTCCCATAATCAGAGCTCCCCTTAATCCCCAGCGTTGCTCCACAGCAGCAGCTGCTGCTCTCTGCTCCCTCCCCTCCCACCGATGGAAATAAAATAGGTTACGGAGCTGCAGAAACACCAAAGCAGCCTCAAAAAGCTGCACGTCCCGCCCCGTTCCCACCCCTCCCTCCTTCCCCGCACACAGAAGTTTGGGGTCGCCACCTGCAGAGCCCTGCAAAGCGTCTTCTGGGCTCATTCATCAGCTCAGAGCACTGCAAATCACAGCACGGCAGGGGAGGGGGTGAGGAGCAAAGGGTGGCCGCCCTGTAGGGCTCACCTGCGCCCCATAGGGGGGACACACACGGAGCAGGGGATGCTCCGGATAACCACGCTGCTCCACGAAGCACAGAGCTGCTGTTTGCAGCTTAAACACAGCCAGAAATAGCTCTGAGGAGATTAATTCCTGTTCCCAAGGGCACCTTGCCCACATCCCACAGCCAGCACGGCGTCCTCCCCTCACGGCACCGCACACCAACACACGCAGCTCACTCACGAGGTGTCGGATTCCATTCCAGGTGTGGTAGGAGAGGGGGAAGACCAGGGCGAATTTAGCAGAGTAGATGAGAGCGGGGCTCAGGCTGAGGGATTTCACCACGGCCACGTAGTGAGGGAACTGCTCCGGGAGCAGCAAAGCAGCCAGGCTGAAGAGAGAAACGCCTGCAGGGACAGAGAGTGATGGTTATGGGGGGGTACGGCACCCCCAGGAGAGGTTTGGGGGCGAAGAGAGGGAGGGGGGGCTGCCCTGCACGATGGGAGGGTTGGTTGTGCTGGGACGGAGCACCCCATGGGCTGCGGGGGTCTCCATGTGGGGCAGCAATGCATGGGGTGTGGGTCCTGCGCTGAGGGCACAGAGCAGAGCGGTGGGAGCTCAACTGCAGATGGGGCAGCCTGAAGGTTCAGCCGGGGTGGGAGGCAGCAATACAGCCCCACAAGTGGGGGGCAGCAGCTCCTCCCCCCCCAGCAGGCACACAGACAGCCCTGCGGGGACCCTACAGCTCCTCCTCATCGCTTTGAAGCCACGAGGTTCTCTCCAGATGGTGCTGCTCAAAGAACAGCAGTGCCCACTGCTGCGCTGATTGCAGCCCTCACTGCTGCCTCACTCATCTCTCCTCAACCCCCCTTTGTGAGGAGCGCAGGAAGGGAAGAGCATCCCATAATGACAGCCTTTGCTGGAGAGGAGATGAGCACTTCCCTCTTCTGAGCAGCAGCATTTTGCCTCCGTGCTCCAGCAGCCTGCAAAGGGGCTGCTTTCCCATCAGGGCAAATCAATGGGTTCCTTTACGTGGCAGCAGAAAACGCAGCAGCACTGCCAGCTTTGGGACCTCACCCCGCAGGGTTGGGTGCACCCCTATGGTCCCGGAGGTGAAACCCCAAAGCTGAGTGCTCGCAGCACCCCTGGCTGCTCACTCTCAGGATGAGGGACGCACATCCCCACCCCTGTGGGTGTTTCCTCAGCCCCTTTTCTCTCTGTGCCCTCCTGCAGGAGCCATCCCAGCTCCTTCTGCTCACCCCCTGAGCTGTCAGGGAAGCCCCATCTGCTGCTGCCATGGTGGAAATAAAGCTGCCTTTCAAAGCCAAACGTCCTCTGGTTGAGTCACACCATCACTGTGGGGGGGGGGTTTATCACTTCTGATGCCAGCACTGCCTTCTCCCCCACTGGGATTCCCACTCTCAGGAAGCTGAAATGCTCCACCTGCGCTATGGGGGACCCCCGGAGCTCTGCCTGCTGTCAGCACTGCCCTCCTGAGGGGGCCCGGGGGGGGTCAGCACTGTGCTGGGCAGACACAGAAGGGCTGAGGAGCGGAGCGGTTCATTCCCTCGTGGGGGGAGGTGTGGAAGAAGGCAGCAGCTCACCATGGAAGCAGTGCTACGAAGGCTTTGAGGGTTTAAACACAGCACAGCGTCGCTTCCCGGAGCTGCTGCAGCACTGGGGGTGTGGGGGGGGGGGAATGGGGGGGTAGGAGGGAACAAAACCCACGGCTGAAGGCAGAGTTACAACTGGAGAGGCACGGGGAGATAAAGCTATGCCAGCAGCCACAGCTCTGAAGCCCACAGCAGCTGGAGGTGCACACACCTAAGCTGAGAGCAACGCCGGTGCCGCGGTGCGTGATGGACATGGCCATGGGCAGCGACCACCTGCAAAGGAAGCAATCTGTCAGCAAAATGGGGGCACGGGGGGGGCAGGGAGCAGTGGGACGAGGCACAGCTCGATGTTCCTGGACAGCTCTGCAGCCCCGGGTGGGGGTTCTGCATTCAGTTATCCCAGGAATCCGGGCAGAGAGAAAAGGGAGGGAGTGGGGAATGTGCAGAGGCAGTCTGGGAATGGCAAATGGCACAGAGCTGGGAAGGGCGTCTGCTGAGAAAGCTCCAATGGAGGGGGGGGGCTGTCAGCATCCTGCCTTGGGAAGTGGGGGTGTGCGGCCCCCAGACCCACGTTGGTGCTCCCACACGAAGCCTTACTTGTAAATGGAGATGTGAGGGGACAAAGGACGGCTGGATTTGGTGTTCTTCTCCCAGAAACGAGCCATCTCCTCCTTGGCTGTGGTGGCCATAGGGACAACGCTGCAAAAGAAGAAGGGGTTGGGCAGCTCTGCACCTCAGGGTGCCAAAATGCAGCCACCACTCAGCAGCAGCACACATATGGGGGGGGCAGGAGATGAGAGAACACCTCACGTAGCACTGACAGCACACAGTCTGCTCCTTCCTGCCAACAGCAGTGGCAAAATGGCACACCAAATAACGAGCGTGTCATTTAAGGTGCCTGAGATCACACTGCAATTACACTCACAGCCCAATCGAGCAGAAAATAAGTTGTTTCTCCTTCAGCCCAGCAGTGCGAAGCGTGGCAGTGAGAGCTCCTGCAGCTCCCAGCCCTCCTCAGGCTCAGGGCTGCGACACGGAGCAGTGACAGCACCACTGCTGCCCCACTGAGGGTAAGGATAACACACCGCGCTCAGCCAACACGTGGGGCAGAATGAGGGAGCAGATAGGATGGGATCCCACGGGGAGAAGTGAATCCCATTGCTCCCCATAGAGCCCCATACTCACTGGTGCACGGAGGGGCCGGGGCTGAGCCGGGCCAGGAGGCACCGCCGAGCGACGCATCTGTAAGAGAAGAGAGGGAGAAACTCCGTGAGTGCCAAAGAAATGCATGAAATGCTGACGTTGTGGGGTCAGGATGCACCTCTGCAGCGCTTGGAGTCCTAAAATCAGGCTGCATGGGTGAGGATGTGGCTCTGAGCCCGGGTACGGATGGAGCCCCGGGCAGCGTGAGCCAATGAGGGCAGCCAACCCACAGCTGTGGGGCTGTGAGGTCCCTCCAGACCCAAGCAGGCTGTGATCCTATGATCCTCCCCCTAAAACCTCCCTGCTCTTCGCTGGGGCCTCCAGCCTGTGCCCACGGCCTCGCTCTGTGTGACAGCCCATCACTGCCCTGCTCAGCTGTCACACCTCGCTCACACGGCACACACAAACAGCGCTCCAATCTCACAGCCACGCCGAGGCAATCCGCCTCCCTCCCTGCGGGGATGAAAGGGGAGGGGGCACACGTCCCCGGGGACACACATCCCAAACCCCCACCGTGCCCGAGGGACACCTCACCACCCCCCCCCCCCTTCCTCCGAACGCCCATTGGGGCCCTCGTGCCGGCGGTTCATGGCAGCTCTGAGCACTGGGGAGGCAGCAGAACGCTGTGACAGCACTTCAGCTGCGGGCAGGAGGCAAAAAAAGAAGGGTTTTATGGCACCCGGAGGAGTGGGAGCTGCTCTCTGCAGAGCAATGGCAGCGATTGTGATGGGACATTGAAGGGCAGCTCTCCAGGAGCCGTGGCAGCCCCCGGCCCGGCGCAGCTCGAGCGCTTGCAGATGTGGGTTGGAATCTACAGCACGGCCACGAAGGACAAAGAAGGAGGCGTGGAGCACTGCTTGGAGCATTCATCTGCAGCAGGACAACAAACGGTGATTAATCTCCTCCAACACACCAACATCTGGCCCTGCACCTCCCACCGTTTGGCTGGCAGGGGGGGAGAAGTGAAGCTTTGCCTTCGTGTGGCTGCACAAACAGCTGCAGGTCAGCACTCCTCCAGGTGTGAGCACAGAGGCTCCACTGCTGTGAGCTGCCCCATCTCCTCTGTACATAACCCTTTAGGAGCTGCCCCATCTCCTGTACATAACCCTTTAGGAGCTGCCCCATCTCCTGTACATAACCCTTTAGGAGCTGCCCCATCTCCTGTACATAACCCTTTAGGAGCTGCCCCATCTCCTCTGTACATAACCCTTCAGGAGCTGCCCCATCTCCTGCACATAAACCTTTAGGAGCTGCCCCATCTCCTGTACATAACCCTTTAGGAGCTGCCCCATCTCCTGTACATAACCCTTTAGGAGCTGCCCCATCTCCTCTGTACACAAACCACCCTTAGGATGTTTCCTTCCCCTGAGGCAGCACAGCCTCCCAATGCAGACGGATCATCGGGCAGTGTGGATCCCACCCCAAACCCAAATCCCAGCTCTCCGACCCCCACCTGAGCTCATCTCTCTGCACTCCCAGCTTTGCTGTTGACCGAAGAGCAGCTCGCTTCCAAATCTCCACCACCTCCATTTATCCACCGTGGGGACAACGAAGCCTTTGCGTCCCTGTGGGGTCAGCTCTGGTCGCCCTCAGCCCCACAGCACATAAAGGAGAGCCGAGCTGCAATCTCTGCCTGCAGGCATTCACACACCTCACTCACACCCTCAGCCCTTTCCCCACCCCGTATCCCCCCTCACTCAGAAGCTGCTGAGGGCTGTGAGGAGGACAGAGACAGCTCTGAACCACACACGCCATTCCAACCAAGGACAAACCCCACAGCACCGCGTTTCCCCACACTACAAACCCCCCCCCCATCCTCCCACCACACCTTTCACATCTCTTCTGATGCAGAGCACTGCGTCTCCCCTCAGTGAAACAAAGCACAGCCCTGCAGCGAAGCAATCCACGTCCCTCTGTGCCAAGCACCCATCCTCTCCATTCCTTCTCATGCTCCAAGCTGTTCCTTCCCCTCCAGCCCCCCCCAATCAGCTCAGATTTTCTCCCATACCACATATAAGCACATATCCTAAAAACAACAGCCAAAACAGCCCTCGGTGGTGAGAAATGCTCTCTCCTCACGCAGGCGGGGACAGACAGGAGGCGAAGCCTTCAAACCACAGCTTTGCTTTTGTGCTGCTCCCCGAGCCCCGCTGCGACCACACGGCACAGTTCTGCTTTTGAAGCCACGGGCACAGGGAACAAAAAGCTCCACGCTGCCACAGAGGGAACGCGGGAGAACGAAACCCCAAACACCGCTTTGGAGCCGATGGGCAAAGAGCAGAACGGCCGTCAGCAGAGGCAGGAAGGAAAGGGGGGGACAAAACCCTTCTGCTGGGGGGTCAAAAAGGGAAAGAGGACCTTCTGCCCAGCACGGGGCTGTGCTTAAGGAGCTAAAAGTGAACCCCGTTGTGTGACAGCCGTCCCCAAACGCTCCCTGAGCTCCAACAGCTCTGTGTTGGGTGGCAGCAATGCTCTCATTTTCATTCCACGTACAGAAACAGCGAAGGCTGAGGGAACTGCGGGCTGTGGGCACACAGCTCTGCTCTGCTCTCCTTGTTTGGAGCTGCACCGCTGTTCCCCCCCCCCCCCCTCCCCACACCCCCCATTGTGTGAGGCAGCCTCTGGGTGCACAAATTCACCCTCTGGGGCAGCACAAATTCACCCCCCGCCCCGCCCCTCCCCCGGCGCAGCTCCGTGCCACGAGCGGCCATCGGCTCCCGTACGGCCAACGCGAGGCCGCCCCTCCATCTCCCCCCTCCCCGGGTGCCCCTCTGAAGGCCCGCAGCCCCTCCAGCCCCGAGGTTTTGCCCTACGGACCCCTCCCCACCCCCGCACCCCCTCCCGGCCGCTCTCTGACAGCGCTGCGCCCTCACACCGCGGCACCCAACTCTGTGTTGTTCCCCCCCCGCCCCCCTTCAGGCCCCCCAGCAGCGCACAGGCCCGAGCCCGCCGGTACAGCGCAGCGCGGCCCGGAGGAGCCGCACCCGGTGGGATCCCGGCCTCGGAGAGGACACCTCGCAGCCCCGGGACGGAGCGGACACGGGAGGTGTGGGGACACGGAAATGCGAGACACGAAAAGCCCCGCCCGCACGGAGTCACCTCAACACCAGCGCCGCCATCTTGAAGCGCTCCGCTCAACCGGAAGTCGCCGTGACGCACTTCCGCTCCCCGCCGCCCGCCGGGCGCTGTCCCGGTGCTGCGGTGCGCGCTGCGGTGAACCCCAAAGTGCGGCTTTTCACCCCAAAACGGAGCCCTGCGGGAGCCGCGGGGACAGAACGTGTCCCGAATCCCTGCCCGTGTGTCCCCGCGTCCCTCTGTCCCCATGTCCCCGTGTCCGTCCGTCCCCATGTCCCACTGTCCATATGTCCCTGTGCCCCCATACCTCATATCCCCATACCCCATATCCCCATATCCCCGTGTCCATCTGTCCCCATATCCCCGTGTCCGTCTGTCCCCGTGTCCATCTGTCCCGATGTGCCCTGATGGCCCCATGTCCGTCTGTCCATATGTCCATGTGTTCCCATGTCTGTACATCCCTATGTGTCCGTGTGTCCCCATGTCCCCCTGGCCCCATATCCGTATGTCCCCGTATCCATATGTCCCCATATCTGTGTCCCCACGTCCCTCCGTCCCCGTATCCGTATGTCCCCATACCCATTTGTCCCCATGTCCTTCTGTCCATGTGTCCTCGTGCCCCATATCTGTGTCCCCATGTCCATATGTCCCTCTGTCCCCATACCCATGTGTCCCCATACCACCATGTCTGTGTGTCCCCATATCCATGTGTCCCCATATCCATGTGTCCCCACATCTGTGTCCCCATACCCATGTGTCCCCACGTCCCCCTGTCCCCATATCCATATGTCCCCATACCCATGTGTCCCCGTTTCCCCATACCTGTGTGTCCCCATATCTATGTGTCCCCATATCCATCTGTCCCCATACCCATGTGTCCCCACACCAATGTGTCCCCACGTCCCCCTGTCCCCATATCCATATGTCCCCATACCCATGTGTCCCCATACCCATGTGTCCCCACACCGGTGTGTCCCCACGTCCCCCTGTCCCCACATCCCCACGTCCCCATATCCACACCCCATCCCCTCCATCCCCATCCACATTCCTCCCCATCCGCCCCCACGGCCGCAGGGAATGCAGCCTCACAAAGCCCTCTATGTGCCCACCCCCCACCCTCCGCGTTCCTTCCCCTCCTCTCCCAACCCCAAACAAAATGTCCCCTGTGCCCATATTCCCCCCCCCGGGGGGACTCGGCCGCCCCACCGCCCTCATCCCATTGGCCTTCCATCGGCCCCACTCGATGCTGCCGGCCCTTAAACCCCACATCCCGCCCTCCCGGCGCCCTCCGGCCGTCCATGCGGCTCTCAGCCCTCTGACAGCACCGCCATGGCGCTGGGTGCCATCGGGGACGGCCGCCTCCTCCTCCTCCTTGTGGGGCTGCTGTCGGCGTCGGGTGAGCGGGGACGGCACGGGGACGGTGGTGGTGGTTGGGGTTATAGGGGGGGGCGGTTGGGGTTATGGGGGGGTGAAGGTGGTGGTGTCCGCGTGGGGGCTCTTGGGTGTCGTTGAGGTTGGAGTTGGACGGTGGAGGTGTAGGATTGTGGGGATGTGGGGTCGTGGGGATGGAGGGTTGTGGAGATGGAGGGTCTTGGGAATGTAGGGTCTTGGAGGTGTAGGGTCTTGGAGGTGTAGGGTCGCGGGGATGTAGGATGATGGAGGTGTGGGGTCATGGAGGTGTGGGATCTTGGGGATGTAGGGTCTTGGAGATGTAGGACCATGGAGATGTAGGACCATGGGGGATCGTGGGGATGTAGGATCACAGAAATGTAGGATCATAGAAATGTAGGATCATGGGGATGTCAGATCTCAGAGATGTAGGACTGTAGAACTGTAGGAATCCTGGAGCTGTAGGATCATGGAGATAAAGGTCATAGAGATGTAGGATCATGGGGAGGTGGGATCACAGGGATGTAGGACCAAGGAGATATAGGATCATGGGGATGTGGGATCGTGGGGATGTAGGATCATGGGGCTGCAGGACTGTAGAACTGTAGGATGGTGGAACTGTAGGACTGTAGGACCATGGGATCGTGGACTTGTTGGATTGTAGAGTTATGGGATGGTAGAGTTGTGGAAACGTAGAGTTGTAGAGCTGGGGAATGATAGGATCATAGGATCATAGGGTTGCAGATCTGTAGGGTTGTGGAAATATAGGGTTGTTGATCTGTAGGGCTGTGGAACTGTAGGATGTGAGAAGCATAGACTCATAGAAACAGAGAGGGCTGTGATCAGAGAATCATAGGATCGTGGGCTCATGGAATCGTAGCACTGTGGGATCATCAAATCATAGGGCCATAGGATCGTGGGATCAGGTGGTCACAGAACCTACAAAGTGGAAAACGTCCCACAGGGATCATGGGGCCCAACTGGTGGTCACTGCAAGGAGACCCCAATGCCTCCGCCACGCGTCCCCACAGCCACAACAAAGTGCCACTGTCCCTTCCAACAAAAGCCCTTTGGTGGCATTTGGGGACTTTGGCACGGGGCCGGCGTGGGGGAACAGAGCAGCTGGTGTCCCTATGGGGCTGGTGGGTGTCCCCATGGGGTTGGTGGGTGTCCCTATGGGGCTGGTGGGTGTCCCCCTGGGGCTGGTGGGTGTCCCTGTGGGGCTGATCAATTTCCTGGTGCCATGTGGGTGTCCCCATGGGGCACTGTAGCTCTACTGGTGCCATACTGGTGTCCCCATGATGCTGATGGCTCTACCGGTGCCATGTTGGTACCCCCATAGGGCAGTGTGGCTCTACCCATGTCATACTGGTGTCCTCATGATGCTGATGGCTCTACCAGTGCCATGTTGACCCATGGGACAGTGTGGCTCTACTGGTGCCATGCTGTTGACCCAATGGCATTGGTGGCTCTACCAGTGCCATGTTGGTGTCCCCAGGGGACATTGTGGCTCTACTGGTGCCGTGTTGGTGTCCCCATGGGGCATTATGGCTCTACTGGTGCCATGCTGTTGACCCAATGGCGCTGATGGCTCTACCAGTGCCATGTTGGTGTCCCCATGGGGCACTGTGGCTCTACCGGTGCCATGTTCGTTTCCCCATGGGGCAGTGTGGCTCTACCGGTGCCATGTTGGTGTCCCCATGGGGCAGTGTGGCTCTATTGGTGCCGTGTTGGTGTCCTCATGGGGCAGTGTGGCTCTACTGATGCCATGCTGTTGACTCAATGGCATTGGTGGCTCTAGTGGTGCCGTGTTGGTGTCCCCATGGGGCTGACAGCTCTGCCCCCCACAGGGCCATCCCCCACGTTGGCCATCCACGTGTACACACCGCGGGAGGTGTACGGCACCGTGGGCTCCCACGTCACCCTCTCGTGCAGCTTCTGGTCCAGCGAGTGGATCTCGGAGGACATCTCCATCACGTGGCACTTCCAGGCCGAGGGCAGCCGTGACAGCATCTCCGTGAGCACCGCACCGCGTCCGACCCCGGGGGGCACCCAGAGCCAACCGCGCCCCGAACCTGACCCGAACCTGACCTGAACCTGACCCAAACCATGACCCGAACCTGACCCGAACCTGACCCAAACCGTGACCCAAACCTGACCCAAACCTGACCCAAACCGTGACCCAAACCTGACCCAAACCTGACCCAAACCGTGACCCAAACCTGGCCCAAACCTGACCCAAACCGCGACCCAAACCTGACCCAAACCGTGACCCAAACCTGACCCAAACCGTGACCCAAACCTGACCCGAACCTGACCCAAACCTGACCCAAACCGTGACCCAAACCTGACCCAAACCTGGCCCAAACCGCGACCCAAACCTGACCCAAACCTGACCCAAACCTGACCCAAACCGTGACCCAAACCTGACCCAAACCTGACCCAAACCGCGCCCCGAACCTGACCCAAACCGTGACCCAAACCTGACCCAAACCGTGACCCAAACCGTGACCCAAACCTGGCCCAAACCGTGACCCAAACCGTGACCCGAACCTGACCCAAACCATGACCCGAACCTGACCCAAACCTGACCCAAAGCTGACCCAAACCGTGACCCAAACCTGGCCCAAACCTGACCCAAACCTGACCCAAACCGTGACCCAAACCGTGACCCAAACCGTGACCCAAACCTGGCCCAAACCGTGACCCAAACCGTGACCCAAACCTGGCCCAAACCTCCCCCCCCCCCTTCTCTCCACCCCCAGATATTCCACTACGCCAAAGGCCAACCCTACATCGATGACGTGGGATCCTTCAAGGAACGCATGGAGTGGGTGGGGAACCCCCGGCGGAAGGACGGCTCCATCGTCATCCACAACCTGGACTACACCGACAACGGCACCTTCACGTGCGACGTCAAAAACCCCCCCGACATCGTGGGGAAATCCTCCCAGGTCACACTCTACGTCTTAGAGAAAGGTACGGCCGCCCACGTCCCCATTCCAACCCCATACTGCTGTCCCCATCCCCACCCACGTCCCCATCCCCATATCACTGTCCCCGTATTGCTGTTCCCACCCCCATATTGCTGTCCCCATCTCCATATCTCTGTCCCCATTCCCACCCACGTCCCCATCCCCATATCTCTGTCCCCATCCCCATATCTCTGTCCCACCCCCACATCACTGTCCCCATCCCCACCTGCATCCCCATCCCCCTATTGCTGCCCCCACCCCCATATTGCTCTCCCCATCCCCACCGATGTCCCCATCCCCATATTGCTGTCCCCATTCCCACCCACATCCCCATTCCCACCACGTCCCCATCCCCACATCTCTGCCTCCATCTCCATCTCTCTGTCCCCATCCCCATCTCTGTCCCCATCCCCATCTCTGTCCCCATCTCCATATTTCCATCCCTATTCCCACCTCTCTGTCCCCATCCCCACATCTCTGCCCCCATCCCCATATCTCTCTGCCCCCATCCCCATATCTCTCTGTCCCCATCCCCACATCTCTGCCCCCATCCCCACATCTCCATCCCCATCCCCATCCCGCTGTCCCCACCGCCATATCATTGACCCCATCCCCACCCACACCCCCATCCCCCCATCCCCATCCCCCTATTGCTGCCCCGCAGTGCCCACGCGTTACGGCGTCGTTTTGGGCTCCATCATCGGCGGCGTCCTCCTGCTGGTGGCTCTGCTGGTGGCTGTGGTTTACCTGCTGCGCTTCTGCTGGCTGCGCAGGCAGGCGGTGCTGCAGAGGCGGCTGAGGTGAGTCGGCACAAGGATTTGGGGGGGCAAAACCCCCCCTCAACCCCCACCCCCACCCCCCCCAAAATGGGGCCGTGCCGTGGATGGGGGCTGACGGCTTCCATCGCAGCGCCATGGAGAAGGGGAAGCTGCAGAGGTCGGCCAAGGACGCGTCCAAGCGCAGCCGGCAGGTGACGGAAAGGGCCAAAGGGACATTGGGGGCGCAGCCGCCACCTCTGCTCTATGGGGCGGGGGGGGGCGACCCACCTCTGGGGGCGACGGACAGCTGACGGTGGGCTCTGCCGTCCCCGCAGCCTCCCGTGCTTTACGCCATGCTGGATCACAGCCGCAGCGCCAAAGCGGCCGCCGAGAAGAAAAGCAAAGGAGCTCCGGGTGAAGCCCGCAAGGACAAGAAATAGCGGTTAGAAGGCAGGGAAGGTGCCCCGACCCCCCCCGAGGACGAGGAGAGCACCGCAGGACCCCCCAAAGCCCCGAAGGTGGTGATGACCATCGAGATGGAGCTGCGGGGGGAGACCCCCACAACCGCCCGCTCCCCGTCGCGGGGCAGCCTGGCGGGCGCCCTGCGGAGCATTCTGCGCCCCAACCACGCGGGGAGGTGACCCCAAAACGCCCCCAGCGCCCCCCCAGCAACGGGGACCCGGCGAGGAGCGGGGTGTGGTGCTCACCCCGGGTCCCCCCTCCCCACCCCACGGCCCCCCCAACATCGGCACCTTCCTCTGCGCGACCGCTTCTCCCCCCCCCCCCCCAACCCCTCCCCCCCCCCCGACCTCTGATGTAATTTTTTGTCGATTCCAACACCAAAACCATCCGGGTTGGTTCCGCCCCCCCCTCCTCGGGGTCGGTGCCACCCCCTCCCCATAGACCTCCCCAGCTCCTCCATCCCCATCCCATCCCATCCATCCCACCCCCATCCATCCCATCGCCATCCATCCTCCATCCCCATCCCATCTCCATCCATCCCATCCCACCCCATACCATCCATCCTCCATCCCATCCATGCATCCCATCGCCATCCATCCTCCATCCCATCCTCCATCCCATCCCATCCATCCATCCATCCCATCCCCATCCATCCCATCCCCATCCCACCCCACCCCATCCATTTCCCCTTTTCTCACCATTTTCTCGTCTCTCCCCTCGACCGACCCACGATGACGTCGCAGGTTCCCCCCCCCCCCCCACCCCCTCCCCCCATTAACCCTCCCACCCCATAACCCCCCCCCCATCCCCCCCAATCACCCCAAAGCCTCGCAGAGGAGGAGAGGCTGCGGTGCCCACCGCCCACTTTGAGGCCTTTTATCCCCCACAGCGCCGTTAATAAAACTCACATCTCCCCATGCGCCCCATTGAGGATTTGGGGCGTCATCCCCACGGAGGTTCAGCTTTTGGGGTCTCCTGGGGGGGGTTGGGGTGGCTGAGCACTCACCAACTCATTACCCGGAGCCCCACATTGAGTGCTGTTATTTCCCCCACCGTTAATTAACCCCCCCCCCCCCCAACGAAGCACAGTGAAGGAGATGCTGTGGGGTGGATGTGGGGTCCTCCATCCCTCCCTTCACCCCCCAATGGGGACCTGGCACTGTCTGTCCCACCCCCACCCCCCTTTTAGCTTAGATTTGGGGGCTGCCCCCACCCTACAGCCCCACATTATGGCGCAGCGCCCCAACCCCGCAGTGCCCGCAGCCCCCACCCTGCCGGCCCTATAATTGGCTTTGCCCTAATAAGTCTGCGGAGCGCACGGGGGCAGCGCTATGGGGCAGCCCTGAGCCCCATGGGGCGGCCCCTCCTCTTGGCTACGGGGATTATTTTCCTTCCCAGAGCTATTTCTGCTCCTCAGCGCTCCCGGCGTCCCCACATCACCCCATGGAACCCACGGTGCCACCGACCCCACAGCCCCCATGGGATGGATGGGAGGGGGGCACCCAATGACGCGATGGGGACCCACAGCTGAGCCCCACTGAGAGGAGGTCCCAATGCCCCCCCCCCCCCCTAAGGGGACACCCCCACCCCAAGGGGACACCCCAGGTGGGGCCATGGGTGGATATAGGGGATGGGGGGGGTCTCCCATACAGACCACACCACTGCTCTTCTCCCACTGCTTTATTCCAGGCACTGCTCACCCCCCCACCCCCAAAAAAGCAAAGTGGGGGGGGGGGGGATATGGTGACACAGCCTTCAACACCCCCTGCCCCCCTAAGAGGGTATGAGGGGGGGTCCCTCACTTGGGGGACACCACCCCAGAACCCCCCCCGGTATCGGCATCACCATAGAGGGGGACAAACGCCCCCCCCCCCCCCCCCCCATCCTCACACCGGGGCCACCCCCACGTTGGGGGACATCGGGGACCCCCAACCCCCCCATCTCCACATCTGACCCTATTGGAGACGAGTTGACCCCATGGGTGAGGAGCGGCTGAGAGCTGAGCCCCCATAAGAAGGACGGGGCGGGATGCCCTATGTAAATAATGGGGTGGGGGGGTTCCGGCCGGGGGGGGGGGGGGGGGGCGGATCTTTAAGGTCCCGATTCCTTTTTGCGCTTCTGGAAGCGGCGGAACCTCCCCTGGATGCTGAGAGCCGCCCGCTCCGTCTCCGGTGCGCTCAGATCGATGTCGATCTCCTCCTCCTCCTCCTCCCCTCTTTTGGGGTCGGCGGCTTTGGCTGCGGATATGGGGCGGGGGGGGGGGGAGGGAGGGGGGGGGGCACACACAGGGACTGCGCTGCTCACAGCCCCTCTGATGGACGTCAGCATCCCTATGTCAGAGCTGGGGGGGGGTGGGGACCCCAAAAGCCCCGTCTGCAATGGGACTCCCCAAAGTGCACCCCAAAGCCCTCGTGGGACGCCTAAAGGTGCACCCCAAAGCCCCCCCCAGCATCAATACAGGGCAAGGAGCACCTAAAGGCGCCCCCCAAAACCCCATAGGGGGCACCGGGGGACCCCAAAAGCCCCGTCTGCAATGGGACTCCCGAAGTGCACCCCAAAGCCCTCATGGGACGCCTAAATGTGCACCCCAAAGCCCCCCCCCAGCATCAATACAGGGCAAAGAGCACCCAAAGGCGCACCCCAAAACCCTACAGGGGGCACCGGGACCACCCAAGGGTGGACCCCAAGGGCACGGAGCGCCCCATAACCCAAAGCTGCCCCCCCCAAACCCCCGTGGGGCACCGGGGACACCCAAAGCAGCACAGCCCGCCTTCGTCCCCGTCCCCCCCCTCCCTCCTTCCCCCCACAGCTTTGGGGTCCCCCATCCCCCCCACCCCAAATGGGGGTCCCTCACCTTCCTGCTGCCCGCCGGGGGTCTCCGTGGGGCGCGGGGATGCATCGGGACTGCGCTGTGGGGAGAGGAGACAGAGGGTGACCCCAATCCCACCCGGCGCTGCCTTCCCCTATGACCCCCCTATGATGACTCCCCCTATGATGACTCCCCCTATGATGACGACCCCCCCCATGATGACGACCCCCCCTCCCGCCGCTCTCACCGCACTCATCGCCCTCCGCCGCTCTGCGCCGCTCCGCTCCGACTCCGCTTTTAAAGGAGGCGCGGTTGAGTGACAGCCGCCGGCAGCCAATGGGGAGAGAGATGGGGGGCGGGGCTTACCGGACCCCCCAACTCCCCCCCCCCCCCCCCAGTCTGAGCCTCGACGGAGCGGAGCGGGGACGGCGATGGGGCGAAATGTGGGGTCACCGGCGGGGAACGTCACCTCTGCTGCGCCCGTCCCCATCCCTGCCCCCCATTTGTCCCCTGTCCCCATAGCTTTGCCCTATAGTCTGTCCCCTGCTTTCCCCCCCCCCCCCCGTCCCTATGTCTGCCTCTCCCCACATCTGACCCCATATCTGCCCCCACCCCATATCCATGTCCCCATCCCTGTCCCCATCCCTGCCCCTGCATGTCCCCTATCCCCATAGCTTTGCCCTAAAGTCCGTCCCCTCCTTACGCCTATCCCCGTCCCCACGTCTGTCCCATCCCTGTCCCCATGTCTGCCTCTCCCCACATCTGACCCCACAGCCGTCCCCATCCCTGCCCCCTGTGTGCCCCCCGTGTGTCCCGTCCCCATAGCTGTGCCCTAAGCTTTGTCCCCCACTTACCCCCATCCCTGTCCCCACGTCTGCCTCTCCCCACATCCATCCCCATTCCTATCCATGGCCTTGTCCCCATCCCTGCCCCATTTGTCCCCTGTCCCCATAGCTTTGCCCTAAACTCTGTCCCCTCCTTACCCCCATCCCTGTCCCATCCCTGTCCCCATGTCTGCCTCTCCCCACACATCTGACCCCACATCCGTCCCCATCCCTATCCATTACTTTGTCCCCATCCCTGCCCCGTTTGTCCCCTGTCCCCATAGCTTTGCCCCAAAGTTTGTCCCCTCCTTACCCCCATCCCTGTACCCATCCCTGTCCCCATCCCTGCCCCCCGTCTGTCCCATCCCCATAGCTTTGCCCTGAAGTCCACCCCCTCCTTACCCCTATCCCTGTCCCCATGTCTGTCCCACCCCCGTCCCCACGTCTGCCTCTCCCTCTGCTTGTCCCCATCCCTGTCCCCTTCTTGTCCCTTACCTCCCTCCCACCCGTCCCCATTCTGCGCCATCCCCTCCTGTCCCCACGTGCCACCCATCCCCGCCCCACTGCAGCTCAAGTTCAAAGTTCAAACTCCACGGGGCCACAGTGGGGACGAACGGGGAGCGGTGACAGCCCCACAGCATTGGGGGACGCGGGGACACAACCGCAGCGGTGACACCGGGCACAGCATCCCAGGTACCGGAGGGCTCCTCCTCGCCGTGGGTCGGTGTGTGGGGCTGACGTGACGTGGGGACGCGGTGGCTTTAAGGGGACGGGGAAGGGACGGGGTGTTGGGGCAGGGCCACGTGTCACCCCGCGGGAATGTCACACCTGCAGGCCCTGTCCCCGTCGTGGTCCCCTCAGTGGCACCATTGCTGGTGGACCCATCCCCTGGTGGCACCGTCCGTGGTGTCACCACCCCCTGGTGGCACCGTCCACGGTGGCACTGTCCCCTGTGGACCCATCCGTGGTGTCACCACCCCCTGATGGCGCTGTCCCTGTTGGATCCATCCCCTGGTGGCACCACTGCTGGTGGCACTGTCCATGGTGACACCACCCCCTGATGGCACCGTCTGTGGTGGCACTGTCCCTCGTGGACCCACATCCTCTGGTGTCACCACCCCCTGATGGCAGCATTGCTGGTGTCACCACCCCCTAATGGCACCATCCATGGTGGCATTGTCCCCTGATGGCACTGTCCATGGTGTCACCACCCCCTGATGGCACCGTCTGTGGTGGCATTGTCCCCTGGTGGCACTGTCCCTGCTGGACCCATCCCCTGATGGCACTGTCCATGGTGTCACCACCCCCTGATGGCACCATCCATGGTGGCACTGTCCCCTGTGGACCCATCCCTCGGTGTCACCACCCCCTGATGGCCCCATCCGTGGTGGCCCCATCCATAGTCCCACCATCCCCCGATGGCACCATTTCCGCTGTCACCAACTCCTAATGGCACCGCCCCTTGTGGACCCACATCCCCTGGTGGCACAGGTCCTGGTGTCACCACCCCCCTTGATGGCACCGTCCCTTGGTGGCCCCATCCACGGTGTCACCACCCCCTGGTGGCACTGTCCCTGTCCCCAGCCATGTCCCAGTCCAGCCCCTCGGACCCGGACAGCCCCGGGGCGCAGCGTTGTCCCAACGTCACCGATGTCACCGAGGAGGAGCTGAAGGTGTGCGCTGTGTGCGGGGACAGAGCCACCGGGTACCACTTCCACGTGATGAGCTGCGAAGGGTGTAAAGGGTTCTTCAGGTGGGACAACGGGGTGGGGTGGAGGGGGGTGGGATGGACGGCTGGGGGGCAACGGAGGATGGGGTGGGACAAAAGCGGACACGGAGGCGCAGAGGGGACAGGATGAGATGTTGGGGGGATGGGGTCTGCGGGGACGGATTCCCCCACCCCATGGCAGTCACCCCGCAGGGCACAGCCGTGGCAGAGCCTGAAGGGACAGAGGTGGCCCCAATCTGAGCCCCGCTCTCCCCCCAGGGACGCGGTGCCAGTTGTCATGGCTCGGCTCTGCCCCCGCGTCCCCCTGTCCCATATTCCCGTGTCCCACATCCCCCCGTCTCCACGTCTTCGTGTCCCCACATCCCATATTCCCACGCCCCTCTGTCCCCACCCCACGTCTCCAACTCCATGTCCCCCTGTGCCACATCCCCATCTCCACATCCTCGTGTCCCCCTGCCCCATATCCCTCCATCCCCCTGACCCATAGCCCCAATGTCCCCATGTCCCCTTGTCCTATATCCCCATGTCCCCCTGTCCCATATCTCCACGTCCCTCCATCCCGCTGACCCATAGCCCCACGCGTCCACGTTCTCATGTCCCCACGTCCCATAACCCCACGTCCCCCTGACCCACATCCCCATATCCCCATGACCCCCAGGCGCTCCATCCTTAAGGGTGTGCACTTCACCTGCCCCTTCACCCGGAGCTGCCCCATAACCAAAGCCAAGCGCCGGCAGTGCCAGGCGTGCCGCCTCCAGAAGTGCCTCGACGTGGGGATGCGGAAGGACAGTGAGTGCCACCATGGGGGCAGGGGGTTGGAGAAGGGGAGGGGGGAGGTAGGGACAAGGGGGGACACTGGGGTGGGAGAAAGGGACTTTGAGAGAGAGGGCATGGGGGGGGGAAGGGGGATGTGAGGCTGGAAGGGACGATGGGGGACCGGGGTGGGGGCATTGGGGGACTGAGATGGGGCATGGAGGGGATTGGATGGGACAGCAGGAGACCTAAATAGGGAATCGGGGGGACTTAGGTGGCGCAATGGGAGATCCAGATGGGACAAAGGACATTGAGGGGACCCAAATAGGACATTCGGAAGACCCCAATGGGACAAAAGACATTGGGAGGACCTCAATGGGACAATGGTGGACGTACACGGGGCGTTATGGGGGCTCTGCTTGCACAATGGGAGGCCCAGAAGGGATAAAGGACACCGGGGGGACCCGGAGGGGCCGCAGAGGACCGTCCCAAGCGGGATGGCCGGGGAGCAACCTGAAGGCACGGGGTGACACGAGGGAGGGAGCGCAGCGCCCCGGCGGCTCCGTGCGCCCGGTGCCGCGTTTGGTGCCGTGGCTGGCGGTGCTGAGACGTGTGGGGCAGTGATCATGTCGGAGGAGGCCCTGGGCCGCCGCCGGGCGCTGAGGCTGCAGAGGAGGTTGGCGCAGGCACAGCCCGGGGGGCTGACAGCAGAGCAGCAGGAGCTCATCAGCATCCTCATCGCCGCGCACAAGCGCACCTTCGACTCCAGCTTCTCCCAGTTCCAGCACTACCAGGTGAGCGGGGAACGATGGCGGCGTTGGCGTTGGGTCCCCGCGCGGTGCTGACGCCCCATCTCTGCCCTCAGCCCGCCGTGCGCCTCTGCATCCCCGGCCCGTGCTCCCAGAGCCCACCCGGACCGGGCGTCCCTTCGGCATCCCTGTCCCCACAGTTGGACTGTCTGGATGAGGACGTGCTGCCCGACGTCTTCTCCATCCTGCCCCACTTCGCCGACCTCAGCACCTTCATGATCCAGCAGGTCATCAAATTCGCCAAGGAGATCCCGGCGTTCAGGTGGGCGTGTTGGTGGGGCGGCCATCCCCCACCCCAACTCAATGCCATCCCCCAACCCAACTCAGTGCCGTAACCCAATGCGGTGCCACATCCCCCACCCCAACTCAATGCCATCCCCCAACCCAACTCAGTGCCGTAACCCAATGCGGTGCCATCCCCCAACCCAACGCCATCCCTCAACCCAACTCAATGCCATAACCCAACTCAATGCCATCCTCCAACTCAATGCCATCCCCCAACCCAACTCAATGCCACCCCCAACCCAACGCCATCCCCCAACCCAACTCAATGCCATAACCCAACTCAATGCCACCCCCAACCCAATGCCATCCCCCAACCCAACTCAATGCCATAACCCAACTCAATGCCACCCCCAACCCAACTCAATGCCACCCCCAACCCAACGCCATCCCCCAACCCAACTCAATGCCATAACCCAACTCAATGCCATCCCCCAACCCAACTCAGTGCCCTAACCCATTGCGGTGCCATCCCCCAACCCAACTCAATGCCATCCTCCAACTCAATGCCATCCCCCAACCCAACTCAATGCCATCTCCCAACTCAATGCCATCCCCCAACCCAGTGGGGAACCCAATGCAATGCCATAACCCAACGTGGTGCCCAAACCCAACTCAGTGCCATAACAGTGCCATCCCCCAACTCAGTGCCATAACCCAACTCAGTGCCACCCCCCTAAACAATGCCATAACCCAACACGATGACATTCCCCAACATGGCCCCATTGCCCAACACAGCACCGTAACCCAACGTGGTGACATTCTCCCAACACGCTGCTGAAACCCAACGTGGTGTCAACCCCCAACCCAATGACACCCCCCAGTCAGTGCCACCCCCCAACACAACGCCATCCCCAACATGGTGACATTCCCCAAAGCATCGCCATGACCCAACGTGCCATAACCAACCGCGGTGCCGACCCCCATCATGGTGACGTTCCCCATAGTGGTGCCATTCCCCAACGTGGCCCCATCCCGGTCCCAACATCTCATCCCGCCGCAGGGGGCTGCCCATCGACGACCAGATCTCTCTGCTCAAGGGTGCCACGCTGGGGATCTGCCAGATCCAGTTCAACACGGTGTTCAACGAGGAGACCAACGCCTGGGAGTGCGGGCAGCACTGCTTCACCATCAAGGATGGGGCTCTGGGTGAGCACTGCGGTGGGGCGGAGGGGACGGCCGCGTCCCCATCCCGGCTCATCGGTCCCCGCGCCCCCCACAGCCGGCTTCCAGCAGATCTACCTGGAGCCACTGCTCAAATTCCACATCAGCCTGAAGAAGCTGCGGCTGCACGAGGCCGAGTACGTCCTGCTGGTGGCCATGCTGCTCTTCTCGCCAGGTAGGGGACATGGTGGCCGCGGTGGGCTGTCCCCTCTGCTGCCCGCTGACGGCCACCCGTTGTCCCCCAGACCACGCCAGCGTCACCCAGCGGGATTTCATTGACCAGCTGCAGGAGAAGGTGGCCCTCACCCTCAAGAGCTACATCGACCACCGGCACCCCATGCCCGAGGGCAGGTAGCCACCGTGGCCACCATGTGGTCCCCAGTGCCGCGTGCCATCCCCAGTTCCATAGGTCATCCCCAATGCTACACGTGGTCCCCAACGCCACACACCATCCCCAACTCCATGGGTCATCCCCAATGCTACACGTGGTCCTCAACGCCACACACCATCCCCAACTCAACATGGTCATCCCCAATGCCACACGTGGTCCCTAATGTCACATGTGGTCCCCAACTCCATAGGTCATCCCCAATGCTACACGTGGTCCCCAACACCACACGTGGTCCTCAATGCCACACACCATCCCCAACTCCACATGGCCATCCCCAACGCCACACGTGGTTCCCAACTCCACATGGTCACCCCAATGCCACACATGGTCCCCAGTGCCACATGTGGTCCCCAACTCCATGGATCATCCCCAATGCTACACGTGGTCCCCAACGCCACACATGGTCCCCAACACCAACACCACCACATGCGGTCCCCACCACACGTGGTCCCCAACTCCATGGATCGTCCCCAACACCGCAGGGTCCCCAAAGTGGACCCCAACCCCACGGGGACACCCAGCGGGCTCTCCCTGGCCCAGGTTCCTCTACGCCAAACTGCTGCTGCTGCTGACGGAGCTGCAGACACTGAAGATGGAGAACACACGGCAGATCCTACACATCCAGGACCTCTCCAGCATGACTCCGCTGCTCTCCGAAATCATCAGCTGAAGGCCACCAAGGCACTGAGCCCCCATCCCCGCGCACGACGCAGGGCTCCATCGCACTTTACAGGGCAGAGTAAAGCTCTTTTATTTTTCCAGGCTCTGCGGGTGCACTCTGTGGGGCGCTTCCAGCCCCTCCCTGCGTGGCCAAGGGGGGAAACTGAGGCAGAGCAGCGCCGGGGTGGGCGGGATGGAGAGCCCCGACCGCAGCCACGCTCAACCCAAAGATCCTCCCGGCGCTGACGCGGCGTCCCCCGGTGTCGGCAGACCCCGGCCCTGGCTCGGCTGTGGGGCAGGTGGCGGGTGGCCCTGGGGCAGGTGACAGGTTCCCCTGTGGCACGGTGGCTCCCTGAGCAGGACGGTGGCGGGCGCCGGCCCTCAGCCCACGATGACGCTGAAGCCGCAGTGGAAACGGTTCTTCCAATGGTTGAGGAAAGCACCCAGAGCCAACGTGACGGGCAGAGGGGGCAGCTTCTTCTCCAGCACCGCCCCGACGCTCCAGTTACTGTCCAGGAGCCCTGGGGGGGCACACGGGGGGGAGGGGGCAGGTGTGAGCGGCTGGGGTGACGGAGGGGGGTGGGTGCAGCCCCTCGCTCACCTCTGAAGACGACGTTGGCCTGCGGCAGGTTGAGCTGGTAGCCAAAGGCGAAGGTGGTGTCCTGCAGCCGCGTGTTGGCCTCCAGCTCCACCCCGACCTGCACCTGGGGGGCACGAGTGTGAGGTTGGGGTGTGGGGCTGATGGGGGCTGAGGTCCCTTCCAACCCAACCGTGCTGCGATCCCATGGTTTTATGGTCTTCAGAGTCCCTCGCGACACAGCTGTGCGTTGACCCTCTGCGTCTGTCATCTTTAGGATCCTCCCCGACCCAACTGTTCCACCAACCTATGGCTTTTAATGCCTCCTTGAACCCAAACACCCAACGGTTCCGTGGTTCTGTATTCTTTGAGATCCATTCCAGCCCAATCATTCCATGATTCCGTGGTTCTGTACTTCAAGGCTTTTTCTAACCCACCATTCTATGATCTCTGGGGTCTGTTCCAACACAACCCCGCTGTGATCCCACAGTTCTACAGTCTTTAAGGATCCTCCAAACCCAACCGTGCTGCGATCCCATGCTTCTGTGGTCTTCAGGGTCCTTCCCAGTCCAACCTCACTGCGATCCCAATGGTTCTGTACTCTTTGAGACCCCTTCCAACCCAACCATACCACGATCTTACAGTTCCACGGTCTTTGGGATCCCGTCCAACCCAACCACACCATGACCCCACGCTTATGTAGTCTTTGAGATCCCTTCCAACACAACCACACTGTGACCCCACAGTTCTATGGTGTTTGGGATCTCTTCCAACCCAACCACACCATGACCCCACACTTTTGTGGTCTTTGAGATCCCTTCCAAGCCAACCACACCGTGACCCCACACTTCTGTGGTCTTTGAGACCCCTTCCAACCCAACCACGCTGTGACCCCACACTTCTCCGGCCCTCAAGACCTCCTCCAACCCAACCATCCCAGCACCCCACTGTTGTACAGCACACAAAGGGCCGCGATGCTCACCTGCTCGTTGGCTTTGTGGTAGTAGCTCGCATGGGCACCACCATAGCCTACATTGAGCGTCGCCACCCAGTTGGAAGCTGGAAGAAAAGAAGCAAATGGACGGGCGAGGGGACATCCCCGGGGACAGCGTGGTGTCACCGTGCCCAGCCGCCCCCATACCCGTGTATTTGCCTGCCAGTGTCAGGATGGCTCCTTCCTCCCCCGGCCGCCGGTGGTAAACCATCTCCCCACCCAACACCAGGCGGGGGGTGACGCTCTGAAGGAAATGTGCCACCAGGATCACTGTGGGGACAGCGGGACCTCAGCGCCTGCCGGCTCGATGGCCCCATGCAGGGATGGGGGGGGGGGGGGACACCCCATTTACCAGACCCGCCGAGGAGGTCGGGGTTGCCCAACGTCAGGGTGGCCGTGCAGTCGTCCCCACGGTACTCGCCGTCGAACTGCCAGGTGACAAACTTTGCCTGGTGGGTCTGAGAGGGGAAATAGGATCCAATGGGGGACGGTGCCACCCCTGCCCCATTCTCAGCCCTCCCCTTCCCCCCTCAATCCCACAAGGACAGCCCCGACCCCACCTGGAAGACAGCTTTGGTGCGGATGCGCTCGGCCAGGAGGTGAAGGATCTGAGCGTTGAGGCTGCCGCTGTTGTCCATGTCCCCCACCAGAGTGGGGAATGCCTTGGGGACGAGGGGTGATCGGCTCAGGGGGGGGGACAAGGACACCGTGCCACCCCTCCCTGCACACACTGTGCCCCCATTGCCCCACACCACCCCAATGTCATCCCTTGGACAACCGAGGTCCACTCATTTCAGAGCCCTGTGGCCACCCCAAGGCCACCCCAGGGCCACCTCAGGGCCGCCCCGAAGGCCACCCCAGGGCCACCCCAAAGACCACCCCAGGGCCACCCTAAGGCCACCCCAAGGCCACCCCCAAGGCCACCCCAAAGCCACCCTAAGGCCACCCCAGGGCCGCTCCAAAGGCCACCCCAAGGCCACCCCAAAGCCACCCCAGGGCCACCCCAAGGCCACCCCAAAGCCACCCTAAGGCCACCCCAAAGGCCGCCCCAAGGCCACCCACCCCACAGCCACCTTCAGACCCCCGCAAAGCCCCCCCCAGGCCCACTTCAGACCCCCCTCACCTCAGTGGGCCCCAACTGCCGGTCCCCAACGAAGGTGGCATTGAAATGATAATTGGAAGGGCCCAAAGTGCTCATATGCACCGTGTGTGTCACCTGAGGGGGGGGGGGGGGACAGCATCAGGATTTGGGGGGGGTTGGATGTGGTGGCAACGGTGTGTCCCCCTCCCGTCACTGTGTGCCCCCCCAGACCTGGAAGTGGCTGCTGAGGGCTTTGTTGACGATCAGCTTCACGCCCTCCATCTGCTGCGGGAAAACCTCTGTGGGGAGAGAAGGGGGCAGCGCGGGGACATCGCGGGGAGACCCCCCCACAACCCCCCCACAACCCCCCCCATAACCCCCACACAGCGCCCACAAACCGCCCCCCAACCGCCCCCCCCCTTATTGTTCCCTCGATGCCCCCCACGTCCTCCCGATCCCCCCCCCGCGCCCCCCAACGCCCCCCCGGTGCTCCCAATGCCCCCCCAGAACCCCTCAGCGCCCCCCAACGCCCCCCGCCCCCCTCCGGCCGTCCCCACGCCGCCCCCCCCGCGTCCCCTCTGACCCCCAAAGCCCCCCCAGCGCCCCCCCTCCCCCCACACCCCCTCAGCCCCCCCCCCCCCCCCCCGCTCTGCGCTCCCCCTTTTGCCCCCCCCCGCTCGCCCTCCCCCCACCTTTGCACTGCCGGTGCAGCTCATCGAAGCTCCCCGGGTTCCCCAGGTTCTCCCCCCGGCGCGGGGCGCGGGGCGCGGCGGGGCCCCACGCGTTCCCCATTCCCCCCCCCCGGCCCGACCGGCCCTACGGCCGCCGCCCGCCCCCCCCGAGCTCTGTGGGCGCCGCCATGGCGGGTGGGGGCAGCGCCGCCGGAAGGGATTCGCCAGGCCGCGCCCACGCTGAGGCCGGGGCCGCCATCTTGAGTGCGGGCAACGCTACGCTCCCATTGGCTCAGGCGGAGGTGGGACGGCCGCCATTTTGGGTGCGGGCAGCGCTGCGCTCCCATTGGCTGAGCCCGAAGGGGCAGTGCTGCGCGCTCCGTCGTCCCCCCCGAATCCGCCCCCTCCGTGGTATAGTTCCGCAGTTTTCGAGTTCCGCCCCCTCTTTGCGCCCCCTCTGCCCTCCCCCGACTCTCCACGGGCACAGCCTCTTCCCACAGTGTCTCTTCCGTGCGTCCCCACATCCTCCCCTGTGTCACCTCCCCGCGTCCCCTCCCCACACACCCCCCCACATCCCCCCTTCATGCCCCCCTCAGTGTCCCAACGTCCCTCCCTGTGCCCACTGCCCCCTCCCCGTGTCCCCTAACCCTGCCCCACGTCCCCTTCCTGCATCCCCTTCCCACTGCCCCCACCACGTGCCCTCTCTGCCCCCCTCCTTCTTATCCGCCCCACATCCCCGGACCTCCCCCACGTCCCCTCCTGTCCCTGTGTGTATTTTCCAGGAAGGGGCCCCCACGGCCCTTTGGGGACAGAGGGATGTTGTCCCCAGAGCCACCCCCCGCGCCCTTTGTACGCGTTGTCCCCAAACAGCAGCAATGTTCCCTATGGTGGGTGGGTGCGACGCCGTCACACCATGGCCGAGGGTCAGTGATAAGGGTGGACAACGACCTTTGACCCCCTGGGTGGCAGCGGTGATTGGGGTGAAGGGGGGTGGGCAGCACCCTCCAAGGACCCTTCCATCCACACACACACTGAAATGGGACCATGGGGAGAGGGCAGCCGTGGGGTTAGGGGGGTCCTGGGGCGGAACCGTCACCCCTATCTACCAGCATCACCCCTCCCCCACGTGCCACCATGGGGTCACAGGGCTGGGACCCCATGGTGTGGGGCCACCCGCAGCGGGGCTGAGGTGGGGCTATTCCTCCCCACCAGTGACCCTTACCCCTATGGTGTTTACCCAGGCACAGCCCCCCAGCACAGGGGCGGGGGCTGCGCTGGGGGATAAAAGGACCTGAAGTTCCCCATAGAGGCACTGCAGTCCTCAGTGCTGCTCTGGTGAGGGGCTGTGGGGTGGGATGGGATGGAGCTGTGGGTGGGGTGGGGCTGAGGGTGGGATAGGGCTGTGGCATGGAATGGGGCCAGAGGTTGAGATGGGGCTGTGGGGCGGAATGGAGTTGTAGGGCACGGCAGAGCCACGGGGTGGGGGCAGGGCAGGGGCTGTGGGGTGGCTCTGGGGCAATGGGGTGGGCTGTGGCCCAGGGGTGTCAATGTGGGGTGCAACCCCCTGGGAAGGGGACGGTGCCCCATGGCCACCACCACCACCCTCAGCCACCGCCATGAAACGTCTGTGGGTCGCGGCGCTGCTGCTGCTGTGCGTCTGCCATGCGGGGGCTGTGCCTGCGCACCAATCTGAGCCCCAGAGCGAAGACCCCCAGGAGACCCCCCCAGACACCACCACCCTCCTGAGCCGCCACTTCCAGACCCTGAGCGACTTCTTCACCAAAGAGCTGCCCCAGCGCCTGCGGGCGGACGAGATACAGCAGCAGGCCAAGTATGTGTGGGGCTGGGATGTGGGGCGGCCCTACAGGGACCCCCCCCATCCACCCCCTAAGCCCCCTCTACCCCACAGGGCCTATGCGGAGCGTGCAGAGGTGCAGCTGCGGCCTTTGGCTCAGGAGCTGCGCACCAACGTGCTGGGGCTGTTCTCCTCCTTCCTGGATCTGGGGAAGACTGGGGGCATGGAGAAGGACTGAGCCCCATAGAAACGGGACTGAGCCCCATAGAAACGGGACTGAGCCCCACAGCGATGATATGGGGGGAATAAAGCGTGGAGCTGCTATGGAGGGTGTGTGTGCGTTGGGGATACGGCGCCGTGGGGTGCATGGAGGGCTGGGGGTCGTTGGGATGTGGGGGGTGTGTGTGTGTGGAAAGGTGGGGAGGGGGATGTGGGGTGAAGGGACGGAGGGAAATAATGGGGATGTGCGGAAATTGGGATATGGGAGCGCTGAGCTCATGGGATGGGGGGGGGAAGAAAAGAAAGGGGGAAAGGAGAGGGGGAAAAAGGAAAAGGGAAGTGGAAATGAGGGGGAAAAGGGGAAGTATGGGGGAAATGAAAATAGGAAGGAAGGGGGAAAGAGGGGAGGAGGAAAGTGAGGGGGGAGGAAGGGTAAAGAAAGAAAGGGAAAATGAAAGAAGAGAAAATGGGAAATAAAGGAAATAAAGGGGGGAAATAAGGAGTAAAAAGGGGGGGAAAGGGGAACAAATTGGAAAAATAAGGGGTGAGAGAAAAAAAAAGGAAAAAGGAGGGGAAAACGGGAGAAAGAAGAGGAAAAAAAGGTGGGAAATGGAAAATAAAGAGAAAAAAGAGAAAAAAAAAGAGGGAAAAGGGAAAAGAAATGGGGGAAAGAAACGATTTGCAGCGGAGAGCTGACATTGAGCGCTGCCAGCACTAAAGATGGCGGATCCTCAGGCAACCCGCAGTAAACATGGCGGCGGCAGCGGCGCCCTCTAGCCCTTCACCAAGATGGCGGCGCTTCCGTCCCCTCGCGTCCGCGCCCCTCTCCAACATGGCGGCGCTCTTCTGCTCCCGCCCCTTCCGCGTCATTTCCGCCCCGCGCCAAGATGGCGGCGTGGCCATCCCCGCCCTCCCGGGACAGCGCCGCTTCCGGACCCCGCGATGGCGGAGGAGGCGGCGCGGCGGGCGGTGGCGGCGGTGCCGCTGCTGCGGACGGCGGCGGGGCCGCGGGACCGGGAGCGTTGGGCCGAGCGCCTCAAGGAGGAGTACCGCGCGCTCATTCAGGTGCGGCGGTCCCGACGTCCCTTCGTTTCCCGGAAGTTCCCGTCCTTCCATCACCTTTTCCGCCTTTCTCCCTTTTTTTTTCCCCTTCATTTCTCACTTTTTCCTCCTTATCGCCGATTTTCCCATTCTTTTTCCTCTCCTTTTCCCATTCTAGCCCTTTTTCCTCCCTTCTTTTTCCCATTCTGTTTCCCCCTCGCCCATTTTTCCAGTTTTTCACTCCTTCTTTTTCCAATCTTCCCCTCTTTTGCCCCCATTTCTCCTTTCTCTTTTCCCTTCGCTTTTCCCCCACTGTTCCCCCTTTTAACCTTCCCCCCCCCCGTCGCCTCCTGCAGTACGTGGAGCACAACAAGGCCTCTGACAATGACTGGTTCCGGCTCGAGTCCAACGCGGAGGGCACGCGGTGCGTAGGTGGGCGGGGCTTTGCTCGGTGGGCGTGGCCTGTGATGATCAGGGGCGGGGCTACGGATCGGCTGAACCAATTGGGGGCAGGGTTTCATGTCTCGGGGGCGTGGTCTGGGGCGATGGGGGCGTGGCGTGGGGCTGCACTGCAATGCATGGAAGCCCCCCAGACCCACACCTGATTTCCTCCCCCCATTCCCCCCCCCCCAGGTGGTCCGGGCGCTGTTGGCACATCCATGAGCTGCTCAAGTATGAATTTGCCATTGAGTTTGAGGTGAGTGTGGCTGAGGGGGGGGGGGAGAAGCTGCTCCAACCCCTTCCCCAGTGTCCCCAACTGTCCCTATGTGTCCCCCCCCCCCCCCCCCCAGATCCCGGTGACGTACCCCAACACTGCTCCTGAGATCGCCATCCCGGAGCTGGATGGGAAAACAGCCAAGATGTACAGGTGGGTGAGGGGGGGGGGGCTCCTACAGGGGGGTTTGTGCTGGGTTTTGAGGAGGGGGCTTCATCTTGTGGGGGGTGCCCATCTTTTGGCTGGGGTTATGCGCTCCTTTTGGGAGGGATTTTGAAGTGGGGGGGCAGCACGTTTGGGAGGGATGCTCATTCAGGAGGGAGGATTCCCTTTCTGGGGGGGTTTGCTCTATTTTTGGGGGGGGTCGGGACTTATTTTCGGGTGGGAATCTGTTGGGGAGGAGGGGATGCTGCATTTAAGGGGGGGGGGGGGTACTCATTTTTTGGGAGGCTGCTCCTTT